>NW_015505811.1:344544-383285 GCF_001515645.1 Sinocyclocheilus grahami
CATCACAATATGGTAAGGGGCGTAACATTTCCGTCACACGCTTGAGGTATTCGGCCAATCACAACGCACTGGATAGCTGGCCAATCACAGCACACCTCGCTTTTTCAGACCGATGAGCTTTGTAAAAATCGACGCGTTTCAGAAAGGAGGGGCATTGAGGAGAAACAATAATGTACAGTATGTGGAAAATAATGTGTTTTTTTTTTACCTTAAACCGCATAAACACATTTCATTACACCAAATACTGTTCTTTTTAGCAACATCATATGACCCCTTTAATCTTATTGTACTCGTTCATTCGGATTCCTATGAAACTTTGAGTCTCGTACCAACTGGGTATCTCATTCTCACAAACTCATCAGTATTGGTCACCAAACCAAGAGGTAATTGACTAATACTATTTAGATGGCCACCCCATGCTTGCTCATTCTAAAAGTACTTTTATTTAGTCCCCATAGATCTGTATACACTTGAATAAAGCAACATTATCCCAAGACAGAGGTTATGACTACTATTATAGATATAAGCCGACCAATATTACTTTCTCTGATAATAGTTTTGGTATGGTCATGCCATGGTTTCCTATGTACACTTAGTAATATTACAATAAACACAGGTAAGGCCTACCTAAATTTAGGTTGGTCGAACAACATTCAGTTGACCTAAATGGAAATTCCCTTTTTGGCCCTTACAGTCTAAGTACACTTAAACTAATGCCAAGTGTTAGCCGGGTCTCTTTCTCATCTGAACTTTAGTCCGTTACTAACAAGGATACAACGTGATCTACTTGAGTCAATCTTTTCAGAGTAAACAGAATCAATTAAAAAATGTAACAATTTATTAGCAGTCAGGTAAATATGTATTATGCCAATTCCAAGATATCAAATCAATACAAGACATCAAATTCTCAAAGATAAATCTAAGAGTAAAAGATGCATACCTGACTTCAGAAAAATACATAGTATGGAGTGTGTGGACTGTTTATAAATTCATGTTGTGTATAGGTGCATTTGTACAGAACCTAATGAAACGAGGGTGCACTAGCAGTTCAGCAGTGTTGGGTATCGTGTTCACATCATTTGCTCTAATGGTTAAACCATGAGGGATTTGCGCCCTAATTGCTTGAGTGCAAACTGATGCCTGCAACTACACCCTGATATGGGCCATTGACGAAAATCTGACTCATTGAAACTAAGACCATGTTCCACTGGCATTCTGGTTTACACACACTTATGCTTTATAATGTTTCATTTGTGTAACTGGGACATCTTCATTAATGTTTTAGAACTTTCATATTCCCTAATTTGTTTATAAAGCTCATTAAGCAACACATTATGCCTTTGTGAAGCTATTTGGTTAATGATGCCTTCATATTTGGCTGAACTTTGCGCCGCTGATGTGTTTATACAAAAGCAGAAGTGTACAGCATTCGGTCCATCAAAAACTCATGGGTATCAAACTACTGACTGTTCAATTATTAAGCCATCTGATGAATGTTTCAGAACCAGCAAACTGTGCCAATAGATGGGGGTTAATTGAGAGGGTGCGCTGTGGCCAGATAGTTGACTGGCAACATCGTTCCTGAAAAGAGCACAGAAATGCACCATTCTGGTAAGTGCCTTGGCCGTAGTTTTTCATTTGAACACCCTGGAGTGTTTTGTTAAGAATTTCTTAACAGTTGCTGAAGTAAACAAACAGAGCGTATTGCAAACCGGAAAGTCTGGAAAATGAGCTGAGGGAATTGAGCCATCAGAGACAGTACTGTAAGATGAGCACCTGAAATTTTAGCCTAAATGTTATCAAGTGGAACAACAAGTACTTTAGTCTCAACTAGTATTTTGACCACAGGCTCATTTAAGCACTGCTATAGAAAATGCATTGCATCCTCCTTCCCGTTAACATGTCTCCAAACATACTGTGCAATAATTTTTTGTCGATGTTTTGCCTTTTGAGTTGTTTTTATTCTGCTCATAACTTTAATTCAGCAAAAATAGTCATTTTAGTGTCTTTAAAGAGATCTTCTAAAGACCTTTCCTCCTAGAAAGCACATCAAATTGATTTGTGCTGTGAAATGAGAATTGTGTAATTGCACTAACATATATTAAAGGGGTCATATGCGATTTCAAGTTTTCCTTTCTCTTTGGAGTGTTACAAGCTGATTGTGCATTTTTTTTGATTTTTACAATCACTTTATAAAAACAATAGTTCTTCAAACATTACATCACTTTACACATAAAAGGAAAATAAAATAAATTACATATTTACATCAACTCTCTGTATCGGCTGGCCCTGTATCGATATTGTGGCACATGTGCAGCTGTGGACCGTGCTTAATTTGTTTAAAATTTTTACATTTTTACAACGTTTAAAATTGAGTAGAAAATTGCGAGGTTTCTAAAAAAGAATGAATAGAGCATATATAGGCTACAACAAGGTTTGTTCAAAACCTCTTGCAAACACCACTGATTATCATATAAAATACTTACCTAAACCCATCTGATAAGTGTGATAATGTAGCATGTGAAACTAAGTCTGTTTTTCTGTTTACTGGAGTGTGAGATAAAAATATATCTTGTTTTTTTTTTCTCTTTTGCTCCCTTGAATGCAAATGGGCCAGATTGAACCCTGGGGCTTTAGTGTCCCCTGCTGCAGACAGAGAGGTGGGATCTCTTTTAAGAAACTAAAAATTCATAATTTTTTGCTGAATAAAAAAAGTTAAACACAACTCGAGCAAAAGCTAAATATCCCAAAAGTCACAGTATGTGTTCCAGGAGTTACAGTGAGACCAGGGGAGTCACATCAGTCAAAAAGGAAGGAGGGAGTGATGCGGGGCAAGAGATGGTGAGATGAAGCGAAAGATTCCATCTTTCCCTGGAGCGAGTGAGACGGAGACACAGATGTCAGTGAACACAAAGTCCCAGGAGACTGTGTGGGGCAGAAGCTCCACTTTCCAACATCTCACACACTGTTTGGTCACACGCAGTGGAATTAAGTTTTTTGGGTCCATATATAGTGACATAATGCACTGAACACCCTGCACAGCTGAGACTGAAGGAACGCAAGCAACCAGATGGGACTTCACGATGGTCCTGTTCGTTTGAACAGGAAACATCTCGTCTACTTTTAGCCAACCTGCATCCATTATGTAGCTCACACAGTACATCTCGCATCTGCATGGAAACAAGTCATTAAATGTGAAAGAAGTTTACATTATGTAAAGATAGAGTACAGTCACTTCAGACTGACTGTTGTGTCCATCAAAACATGTGACTGTCCTTCAGAAACAAGCATGATAAGCAGTTCTGTAGCCGGTACAAAGGATTCAAAGGAGCGGCATGTTTTGACTCGTGAATATATGGCTCAAAGTCACATTCAGAATGTGATAGGTGTTTTTCTTTGGATTGAAGCTCTTAGTTTGAACAGCATACAGTATCTTGCCACAATGCAATTCAATTTGTGTTTTTTCTTCTATTTTTTTCAGTTGTGTTACTGTGCACAAATACTGTTTTTTATAGCAGAAAATACCTTTTTAATGTAATCTCAGATATTTAAAAAATGTACTTGCGTTTTGTTGTAATTTTATTGCTGTTATATTCATTCATTTTTAAGCAAAACAAATGATTCAGTATATTTGTATATTGCCATTTAGAGCAATTTCATACTTTTTTACTGTTTTAATATTTTACTGATAAGATGGAATATGTTGATCATTTGTTGTCAATGTCATGTTTTCCTGTCACTGCATTCAATTCACCTGCGCACAAGTCACGTCACACCGTCATTAATATTTTGACGTCCTTTTATTCTTCAATGGTTTCTCGAGGCAGTTTGACGTAACTTTCATCGAGAGAGAGAGAGAGAGAGAGAGAGAGACAGATCCACTTGCTAATGCTGAATTTTGGTGGCAGCGCGCGCTCAATGGGGTCACGAGGGAATGAACAAACTCTGCGCGAGCGACCTGTTCGATGCTCTCGCGCTCTATAAAGTCCTTCACTCAGCTTCCACCGGAGAGATACCCACCTGCCCAACGACACGCTTAAATATTCAGGCTGAGATATCTGACTGAGCTGTAAAACTTCACTAGTTTGTGAGGGTCAAAATGAGCTCCTCGCTTCCAAAAAGCGAATCCACCACATCCCTAATCAAAACGAACCGGAGAGTCCGCGCGGACCCCGCGAGCCACCGCAACGGGCACCGGCATGCGGGAGGCGGCGGAGGTGGCGAGGACTCGTGCTGGACCGATGAGTGCGATGCCACCGCCCGCAGACCTTTGTGCCAACCGAAACACGGACGAAAAGGTGAGAAGATCCAGAATTATCAGGAGGATGGACCGGAACACCGCAAACCGTCACGGCACCACCACACCATTAACCCTCCGGGCCAACTCCACGGGAATCCCCGCACCAGCCGGACGCCCTCGCCGACTTCATCCCTCTCCAAGCGCTCGGACGAAGCCGCGCTGTTCTTTGAAACGAAGGACAAGCATCGGACGGGCTCGAATCAAAGCGTCACCTCCAGTCCACCTCCAGCGCTTCAGCCCAGCAGCACACGCGCCCACGGGAGAGCGAGCGCGTCCAGCGGCGCGCTTGATGCAGACCTCCATCCCATAGTCAAATCAGTCTTTGGACAGGTAGGGTGACTACTGTAGCCTACTATGCTTTTTGAAGTACACTAATGATGCAGTATATCTACTCAAAAATATAATGGCAACAGATTAGTCAATATTTGATTGAGCAAGTTTCAATCAAAAAGTGAATCATTTAAAATCAGTAAGATGGTTTTAGATTGTTCTATATTATGTGCCTCATCTCATGTGGTACAACATAAGTACATATATACTGCATAGTGTCCATGGACCAAGATTTTAGTTCTGTCAAATCGATTAATCACATCCTTTTATTTTGATGTGATTAATCGATTTGACAGAGCTAGATAAAATTGATATCAATAAGGGAAAACCTATATTGTAGGGGCTGTAACTGGCCGCCATGTTCTTCATATTTTCACAATTTTAATCACCTTTTGCCTTTTTAATAGTTCACAACAAATGTTGTGACAAAGTATTGTTATTATAAAAATAAAATGTAAAATAAGAAAATACATAAATTAATATTACAAAAATAGTATTATTAAAACATAAATACATAATTAAAAAAATAACGTAAAAAAATGTAATATTAAATACATTTTAAAAATATCTATCTATCTATCTATCTATCTATCTATCTATCTATCTATCTATCTATCTATCTATCTATCTCTCTCTCTCTATATATATATACATATATGAGGTCATAAAATTATTAATAAACTAAATAATAAAAAATAGCTTTAGCTATTTTTGTTGTCACACTGCAGTAGGGTAACAATCAACTAATCAACTGTGAATCGACATCACAATAAATTACTAAACATGACAACAACAACAACAGTATAAACAATTTGGCAAACTGTCAAACCATAATTATTATTTATGCCTCGATGCAAAAATAAAACCATTGGATTCACTCAATAATCTCTTCATTACGAATGACTATACCCTTCGTAAAAGAGTGTAGATATTATTCCAAACATGTTTATATTATGTTAACACAAATTTGGTCACAAAATATATTATTACTGAAATATTATTATTTTTTTAATTAAACAAAATTAAACTCAACAGGTGGCCAGTGGAGAAGAGTGGCCAGAGTTTGGTTTTTTTGGGGGGGACATTTTGGGCTTTTCAAAAACGAAACAAAAATGTAATAGGTTTTGAGTCACTTTAGATAAAAGTGTCAGCTAAATGACTAATCATCAAGTGAATGTTCTCGCTTATAACCTAATGCTGCCCAGCTGAATGATGGTTTATGACACTTCAGTGTGCATTACAATGCCTCATAGAAGACGTTTTGAATAATGTGTAATTGGAGAGCATGTGTCTTCGGGGATATGATCTCTCTATAATCAGATGATGATGATAAAATTGAATCATGCATGAGGATTTGAAGATTAAAGTGAAACAGAAGTCTCAGAGATGTGCCAGGTTCAGGTCAGAGTTTACAAACAAAACAAAGCCAGCTTAGGAGTCAAATGCTGGTCAGAGTGCTTGTTTTTTTTGGGGGGGACATTTTGGGCTTTTCAAAAACGAAACAAAAATGTAATAGGTTTTGAGTCACTTTAGATAAAAGTGTAAGCTAAATGACTAATCATTAGTGAATGTTCTCGCTTATAACCTAATGCTGCCCAGCTGAATGATGGTTTATGACACTTCAGTGTGCATTACAATGCCTCATAGAAGACGTTTTGAATAATGTGTAATTGGAGAGCATGTGTCTTCGGGGATATGATCTCTCTATAATCAGATGATGATGATAAAATTGAATCATGCATGAGGATTTGAAGATTAAAGTGAAACAGAAGTCTCAGAGATGTGCCAGGTTCAGGTCAGAGTTTACAAACAAAACAAAGCCAGCTTAGGAGTCAAATGCTGGTCAGAGTGCTTGATTTGACCCTATGCTGTCACATAGAAAGCCATAGCAATGTTAAATGACTGATGGATAACTGATATGTATATTATATAGTAAAATGAGAAGAGCTGTTTATAACCGCATATGTGGTGTAATCTAAGCATCATTTTTGAATCTCTGGTTATTCAAATATTAAAATATGATACGACTTTTTAGAGTTTTTCCATATACACTCTCATACAATGAGGGAAAAAGCAGTGCATTGGGCCATATTTCTACAGTGTGTGTTACACCTTTATCACCTATAACATGTTCATGCACCATGATTCTTTTCTTCACTGTAATTTGATGCCACTTTCTCCTGCTGCTTTCTTTCTCTGAAGGACAATAACTAGCCATCCTGCTAATGTGCCACAGAAATAACACCTCCAAATTCAGGTTAAAGCTTCAGTAGGTCAAAGACACAGAAAGGCACACATTTATCTTGCGATCTAAATGAGGACATACCATAGACTTAAAATCTTTTTATATAAAGTTAATTATATTTACAACAAACTAAAACTAACCCAAGCCTTAACCCTACACCTAAAATAACACCTTTTAGCATTTTTTACAAATGCAAACAAACAAATGAACACTTTTTTGGTCTTTCTAGTTTGTACTACAGGACCACTAAAAGGGACATAGTGATGAGAGGAAAACGCAATAGTTTTGTGAGAGAATGCAAAGTATCTTGGGGGAACACAATCCTTTTGCAAGAGAATGCAAAAGCATTGAAATATAATTTTGTCCTTTTTTCATCACCATGCCTCCATATGAAGTACAAAATAATAGAAAGAAAACAAGTTGTAGTTTTCTATTTTTTTTTTATCAATAGCAATGTTTCTGGCTGGAACATAGTTTGTACTTTAAACAAAAAAATATTTTTATAATTTTTAGTTTCAAGGACATTCTGGCTTTGCCAGATTTAGCTGACTTCTGGAGACATTTTTGCCTCCCAAGTACAGTTAACAGTAAACACTCACACACTAACTCTAACATTCCTTATATACAGTTTTAGTGAGGATGCAGTGATTTTCATACTAAACCAATACCCTAAACCCAACCCTCAAACAAACCTGTTGGCATTATTAGATTTAAAGCAAAGCGTGATTTGGCCCATTTATTAGAATTGAAATAGCAAGACTTCAGAGACAAATAGCAACACTTCAAATGTCGATTTTCGACATATTTCACTATTGTAAGCACATTTTCAACAATTATAGCCCAAGCTGAACACAAAAGCACACAGAAACCCTTCATCGCTCTGTGCCTGTGCTGAAATAAAACAAAGAATTAAATGAAAGTGAATTTGTTTAATTTGTATGTGAAGAGAAGGGCACTTATCTGGAAAAAGCATTTATAAAGAGCTGAGAGAGTGTGTTTGTACTATTTCCAAAGCCCATTCAGCAGTGTGTCATTATAATCCAGCCTATAATCAGCATAGTTTTGATTAATCATTATAAATGTAATACAGGTCCAACAGAAATCACATTGTTACCCCAAAACCTTTTTTAAGACCTACACCTGAAAATGTCACGAGATGCCTATTCTGTCACTGTATAAGTCTTTTCTTACAGTCAGAAACGTAAGATTCAGTATTGCTAGGAACCAGGTTGAGTCAGTCCCAGATTTGACACTTTTGCTCGGTTTCAAGCACCTCCCAGGCATCATTAGTATTTGGCTCGTAAATGTCACGCAGTCATTTTGTCACAACCCCTCAATGTAAGACCTGTGCAAAAGTTAAAAGCATGCATGTTTCTTGAAAGAACATTCAGCTGTGACTGACGTGACACACGATTGCGATGTCATACAACATGTTCGTGCACACATGAGCTCAGCTCGCATCCAGAAAAGCCCTGCATTTTAATGCGAAGGGAAACGCTGCTGTATTTATAGTGCCGCCGTGTCTATTTTTTCCTCATAGTGGATTGATATTCCTCAAATGCTGTGTTTCATATTTCCTTATGTAACATCAAGGCCTGCATACAATCCCTACAGAAATCATTCTCCGCCAGCAGGCGCTAAATATAGCAGCTCAAGACCTGATTAGAGAGGAGAGGGGAAAGCTGTCTTTTGTGCTGGAGTGAAAAAATTCAAATCCATTAGCTACCTGACACGTAGAGTTTGAAACCGTGAAACTGAAGAGTTCAGTTTCATCACCCTGTTGAGACTGATCTAATGTACATGTCAGAACATATAGCCATATCTGGTTGCATATTAGTTTTAAAATGATCAACAGTGTTTGGCTGATTGATACGTGTGATTTTAATTATAAAATCAACCAGAGTTTTAAATATGCAAGCAGTGTGTTATATATACACACACTTAAAAGGAGGTTCAAAGATTCGTATCTACTTAAAGAACGTTTTGGATTTAGAAATGGTTTTGTTTGAGAATGAAGAAAGGAGGGCTAAAGATACCAAATGCAATGAAACATTTAAGCATGAAAAAGTTTATTTAGGTAGATATGGCTCTAAATTAAAATGTCTCTTTCATCGACCTGAAAGTAAGTCTTATTACTTTAAATGTAAATTTTTAATGGAACACAAATGAGCCTAATTTAGCACCCTAAAAGGGTTCTGCTATTGTAACAAGTCCAAAAACTCTAATTTGAACCACTTAAAAAAACAATACATTTAAAGAAATCAGATAGATTTTATTTTGAAATGCATGCAGAAAAATGTAAACTTTATTTATACTTCCACAAAGACTTCCTAAAAGGGTTCTGATATTGTTACAAGTTCAAAACCTGTAATCTGAATCTATTTTGAATCACTTCAATAAATTAAACATTTTAAGAAATATAAGGAAAGCAAGAAATAGTGGGTGCTAAGATAGGTACATTTTGTATGTAATAAACAAAGAGCAAGATTTAATCTAATATAATGTTTTACAAAATCACCCTATTAAAAGTACTACACTTCTGCAAGAGGGTGAGAACAAATAGCATCTACCCATAATGCTTTGCAACATAAACAGCCAATCAGAACTATTTACACTGTTACACTGGGATGCTACAATTTACTAAATATACAAAAGTCAGTGCAACTCACAAATAGTAGAAATGTGGAGAAAAAGATTAATATAAAATGAACGGGGGTAAATCCGGAAAAAGATGTTTTTCTTTTCCTGAAGTTTACTTCACCTTTAATATTGTTGACTTTTTAGGAAGGTTGAATTTTTTTAATCAATTCTATCGCAGATTTATATAACTTAATGAATCATAGAATTACATTTTTGAAAAATCAAAAATCAAATAATGAAAATTTCACCTGTTACCATAATATGAACCGACATACTCCCAACATTCACAAATTTTCATTATGCAATCGAATGAATTCTACCATTATACTCTTGTAGATAAAATACATTTCTAAAAGGATATTTATTGTTTCTGATTGAACTGGCATACGTGCAAAAATGCACACAAACAGCATTTATATTACTTAACCAAAACATTATTTTACTGCAGGCTCTATAACGTACATTCACTTTTTTATAAGAAAACTTTATTTTTCAATAGGTATGTCTACATGTACTAATCTCGTCAATCGGAATTAATCCAATCAGATTTCAGATTCTGAAAGTTCTGTTTGTTTGCAAATACTTTGTAAATATACAGTCTTGTCCACTGACCTGTTTATAGGACTTGAGACATAAATAAACATACGCCAGTCTGTATGATGTAAAACACATATGCATCATGGCATTGCGTATTTTTGAATCCAATTGAGAAAGTGTTTGATTCTTTCTTATTGATCAGATTATTTCAGGTCTACACCACCCCTTCCAAGATTTCTTGAGATTGAGGTGTTTACAAGAAGACTTAGTCCGATTGAGCCATTAGTCCAATTATAAACTGATTATTTGGATGCATGCAAAACTAGAGTCCTTTAAATAATTTACTGAATTAGCACCATCTAATTTTAGAGCAGATGTTTTAAACTACAAGCATATCTTTCCACAACATCTCCATCTGGCCAGTTTCCTTGTCGGATTCTTTTCAGCCGCTGTGTGTCGCAGAAGTCTTGTGCTTCTACTCAGAATCTTACTCTCTCTCTTTCTCTTGAGGCAGAAGAGACTAATATCATAACACTGGCATCACTTGACCTGACTTACATTCACTAACAACGAATTATGCCACTAGCCTGCTTTTGGAGATGTGCTGCGTGCATCAAAAGCACAATTTTTTTGCATCATTGTTTTCACAGTGAGATTTCAGATCAATGCCTTTGCTCTGCCAGCAGGGGCTGCCCGTCTCAGGCTCTCTGGCTCTGGCAGTGATACTACTTCTTCTGACAAAATGACATTCTGTCACTTGCATCCTTCCTCCCTGCTGGTGACAAACTGGGATGGATGGATGGAGGAGATGAGGATATGAAGAAGCAGGGAGGAATAAAGCATGAGAGACCTTTATGTATTATGTAAGAAATACACAACACCCAGGTGATGCAAAACCACTTTAGTTCTGCCTCTTACTCGTTTGGCTCCATTTGCGCTCATTCTTTGGGCTTTTTCCTGGAGCATTCAGCCACTCGCGCCCTCCCTCTCCAGCCCACTTGGGTCACATCGACCTTGCAAGGGTCTGAGGAGGGGAGAGATAGAGAACAAGAGGGAGGGTGGAAGGCAAACGGAGGGATAGTTTAAAGAACCGGGCTTAGCAAAAAGAGGATATGTGAAAAAGCGAGACAGGCTGCGTCGTAAATTCCACGTCATTTCTGTCTTCCATACAATTTCAAAGTCCTGTGCCATTTATAGAAGCCGATGTGTGTGTTTTTTATTCGCTCATGGATTGCAGGGGAGGGAATGCAGAATTTCTAAGCCTTTCTCAGTCTGCGTAATCGAGAGGGAGAGAGAGAATAGACCTTGAAATTCCTTCCTCGGCACATCCCAGAGGAACATGTTATTGCTTTGAGCTTGAGCTTTCATAGCTCAAGAGACTTTATCGAGTTCTCACTTATGTTTAATTCCTCAGGAGAAATAAAAAAGGTGATTCTCACAACATGCAGATCATATTTCACCCCAAAAATAGGAAGAAAAAAAAAATCTAAAAATATTTTTAATAAAATTATATTATAAAATAGAAAAAAACAGAAAATTTATAAAAAATATAAAATTAATTTAAAAAGATATAAAATAAAATTTTATGTCACAAAATCTTAATGCTAAAGTATGAACATTTTGCTGAACATTTGATTTATTTCTTTTGATTCTGATGTTCTTAACACGTTTTGTGAGATTCACACCAAAATAGACAAAAAATACGCAACTATTGACATACACAAAATTATGTGGATAGCAGCTCAGATCATTTGAATTTGGAAATATTCAAACAGAAAATATAAAAAATATAATAAATCTAAAAAATAAATAAAAAATATAAAATGAATTTAAATATATAAATTATGATACATTTTAATGTCACAAAATATTAGTGCTCTTAAAAGTACAGCTTGATTTTCATGCAACATGTTCTTTCTTTCTTTTGATTTGTATGTTCTTGAGACATTTTCACTCCAAAATAAATGCAAATTATGCAATTATCGACATTACAGTATGAGTATAGAGCATATACAATATGGATAGCAGCACATTCAGATCATTTGAACTTGCAAAAATTTATATTGAAATATTCTCAGGTCTAGTCTACATAGTAGTTTATATGACTTAAATGCTATTTATATACAATACTCAAAACTGGCATTTCAACACCTATCATGTTAGGTTTGACCTCAGTGACATCAAATTCATTTTTTCTCATGTGTCTTTTCATTTGACATCAAATCTAATGCACAGAAGAAACACACACACACACACACACAAACATATATATATATATATATATAGAGAGAGAGAGAGAGAGAGAGAGAGAGAGAGAGAGAGCGAGAGAGAGCGCACAGGGGGTTTTATTGTGTTCTTGTCATACTTTTTGTCCCCATTCACTGTCATTGTATGGAAAAGAGCAAAACAATGTTATGTTCTATGAGCTTGGAAAGACATTGCAATGAGCAAATGACAGAATTTTCAATTAACCAAAAGTCTCCATGTGCTCTCCATTTAGTCTATGTGAAATTCTTGCAATATTAAAGAGATTCCATTTGAGATTTTTCTTTCCTATGGGATTGGAATGTGCATTCAGGTGCTTTCAAACAAGCAATCATAAAAATGTACTAAGAGCATCTATGTGTTTAGCACAAGTCTTCATAGCAACAAAACAAAGCGCTATACCCGAGGCGAGCACGTGACACTCGGGAACGGCAGGTGAGTGTGAAGGGTCGAGCGGAGAGGAAGAAGGAGTGAAACTAGAGCTAATGAAGCGTTCAGATGGGGAAAAGAACAACACTTCTGAAGAACT
Source organism: Sinocyclocheilus grahami (assembly GCF_001515645.1). Classification (NCBI taxonomy): domain Eukaryota; kingdom Metazoa; phylum Chordata; class Actinopteri; order Cypriniformes; family Cyprinidae; genus Sinocyclocheilus; species Sinocyclocheilus grahami. The sequence continues at coordinate 357,391 of NW_015505811.1, forward strand.
GCTACATTTTTGATGCTCTTAGAAGAACGTGAATGAATATTTCAAGAGAAATGTCTAATTCTGAGCGTAAATCCGGCTCCCCTTTGAGAAACCGACATGAAATGTGTATTAAAGCGAATAACCTATTCAATACTTCCCAGCAGATCAGCTCTCACATTTCCTTCAGACACTGTAAAATAACTATCAGGATATTCATGATATATTTGTAAAGTTGATCTTTTCCTGTAAATGTTCTCAAGGTCAACACAATTTTTTTTCTTTGATTTTTGATCATGGAGGACGGCTCCTGTCCAAGCGTGTGTGATTGTGTAAGACGAAGCAGGAAGCTCAAATGCCGACAGCTCGCTCGAGATGAACATGAACCTCTCTGCTTGTCTTCCTGTCTCTCTAGCTGCCTGTCACCGTGTCCAACAGGATTATCCATGACCTCACATTTTCGTTAAAATGAAGAAGTACTTATTAACATTGCTGTCAGAATGATCCGGTTTGTGAGTGTGTGGCTCAAACGCTCGAGTTCCTGGAGCTCAAATGTAGGAGCGTGACGCCAGCAACATCAAGGTCATGGGGTTTGTTTCTCTTACAGATCTGCTAAATAGAAAAAGAGAGAGTATATGTCATTCAACAGCATAGCCCATTTAACATTTATTCACTGAACAGACACTTTTAGCTGAAGCAACAAATGAGAAACACAAACACAAGTAAAATTCGACAGGATTGTAATTTATTCTAAGATACATTTACTTGAGAAGTAATATGACATTAAGTATTCTTAAAAATTTATCAAAATGTAATAGCTTTTGCTTAAAACAGGAAAAATATCTGCCAATTGGGTAAGACAACTAATATTGTTTTCTTACCCTAAATATATGTTTTATTATATGTGTACTGGAAAACTAGACAAAAATTCTAAATAGAGTAAGAAAGTAATTAGTGTACTGGTATTGTGTATTGTGTACTGCCTACTTTTTTAAAAATATAGTAAAAACATGTAGTAAAAATAGTATGTGAAACAGCATGTATATGCAGCAATAAGCTAGGATATCAATAAGCTAAACCATAGTATTTTACACTGTTGTCACATGACCTTGATCTTGCAAAATTAATACCATTACTTTGTATTTTTAAACAAATGAGAAACACAAACACAAGTAAAATTCGACAGGATTGTAATTTATTCTAAGATACATTTACTTGAGAAGTAATATGACATTAAGTATTCTGAAAAATGTATCAAAATGTAATAGCTTTTGCTTAAAACAGGAAAAATATCTGCCAATTGGGTAAGACAACTAATATTGTTTTCTTACCCTAAATATATTTTTTATTATATTATGTACTGGAAAACTAGGCAAAAATTCTAAATAGAGTAAGAAAGTAATTAGTGTACTGGTATTGTGTATTGTGTACTGCCTACTTTTTTAAAAATATAGTAAAAACATGTAGTAAAAATAGTATGTGAAACAGCATGTATATGCAGCAATAAGCTAGGATATCAATAAGCTAAACCATAGTATTTTACACTGTTGTCACATGACCTTGATCTTGCAAAATTAATACCATTACTTTGTATTTTTAGATCAATTTAGTGTAAAATAGGCCTATATTAAATTTCGATCACCAAATAAATAATCATATTAGAGATGTTAAAATCACTGTTGATAGTATTTCAGATTTTTCCATCACATTGGAATGGGATTATCATCATTAAAACTATTAAAAACATTTGACATTATGCTAAAATAAAATAAAACAAAATATAAATATTTGATGAAAACTAAACATAAATTAGAAATGTTGGCAATTAACTGAAATTTCAGTTTAAGTTGAAGCCTGAACATTACTAATGAAATAAAAACTATAGCTGAACTAAAAAATAAAATTAACCTAAATAGTAATATAAAAAACTAATAAAATAATATGAAACTTATTACAAGATTATTATAATTTAAATGAAAATTAAAATGAAAACTGAAAATATTCCAAATATTAATAAAAACTATAAAAGTATATAAATAATACTAAAATATAACTAACACTAGAAACACTAGATACAGCATTCCTATTTTAATACTTTTTGAGGTGTTTTTATTCAGTTAAAATTCCTTCAGGTGTGGATTTTATGCAGATGTGACTATTAAAATGCAGTTATGATGACAGTCAAGACATTTTAAATGAACCAAATCGAAGGAAACACCATAACAACTGTTTAATCACAGCATTTAGGGGCCAAGATGGTTGTATCAGATTGGCACACTGACTCTGTCTATTGTATGTTTAATGCATGCAAAGCAGCTCTGTAAAACATAAAAAATACAAATATTTTGTGTGATTGGCTGAAACAGATGATGTCACTGAAATGTACACATAGTGTACAGTAACACCGGCTAAACAGTTTGTGATGAACCCGCAGCACTAAATCAGAACTGTTTATTTAACTTCGACACACTCCTGTAAGCACTACAGTAGTGAAAAGATGACTTAAATCACCATGTGTGGATGATTTATGCATACATTTACACACAGTAATGCGATTACGGCACAGTGTTGCGAGCCAGTCTGAGCATGTATGGATATACGCATGTGTGTGAGTGTGTTTCTGCGCTGCTGGTGCGTGTACTCTTGCTGAGTTGACGTTATGAGAGCGGACGGCGCCTGGCTCTGATTTCTGATGTGTTCTGAAGTTCACAATGAGCCTCCGGTGAAGAGGCTGGCTTCAGCTAGATGAATCATCCTCACCGACAGAGAGAGAAAGAGAGAGAGATCAGCCATACATGAGTAAACCCAATAGAGCAGCTGAGAATTAATCAGGGAGGTTAAATGTGCTCACAACAGAGATATTGATGATGCAGAGGAAAATAGATGTCTTCAGAGGTTGCTTTTTCATAGCTCAGGAGTTCTCATGAATTGGGGTGTCTCATAAAAAAGAGAAATTCAGTTAGAAACAAATGAAACAAGTATTGACATACAGAGCTATAAAATGAATGTGAATCGACTTACATAAATAATTTAATCTGCAGGGAAGTTGATGAGATTTGTTTTTTTTTTTACACATTTACTAACAATCAATTGCATCTTATTCACTAGCCACCCAACAGATTAACCAGTTGCTAAATACATCTGAATATCAGTGCATATTATAAAAAATTATTTTAAATTTAAAATAAAATTGTTGTTAGTTTGAGTGAGAACATTAGGTTTATTATAGATTGCACCTTATTTACAAAAAACAATTACTATTGTGCAATTATAGCCTGCAGTAGGGGGCAGTAGTGATCCCAGCCTATGTGATTCATCAGATAATTGTATGATGGAGAGGAGCATTTTTTATTGCTGAAAACACAATTACAATAAGGCAATACAAAAAAGGGAATCCAAAGAACTGAAGACTGTAAAAAAAAAAGATTAACATAAAATAACGAACAAAAAACAACAACAACATCTTAATACTATAAAAATATCAGAATCTTTAGATAAATTAAATTTAAATCAACTTAAATAATTAAAATAAAATAAATAAAAAATAATGCTCTCCTTCACTTTTCATTTTTTAAAACCCAAAAATGTATGTAATTGGAAAGGGGGGGGGTGCACTTACATTTATCGTTTTTAGTTAAAATACATAAATAAATACATAAGTAAATAAATAAACTGAATATATACATCTTCAAGTAGTATACCAAATGTTATGTAATTTCTAGTAAACTCAGATGCCAAATTAACTGAGTTTTTAAGCCAACCATACATGTCAGACCAAAAGCCAATGCTAAGAAGAGGTAAAACAAGGGATATATCCAGATTTTGAAGATTTAAAAGAGCCGAATCAGGTGCTTGTGTTGGAATAGTGGGTGTGTTTATGCTTTCACCTGATTTGCATAAATAATTTGCTACCATATGCTAAAACAATGCATGTAACATGTTCAAATAAACATCACTATCATTTTTATTGAAATCTCCTCTCAGAGTTAGGGATGCAAATTTTGGCCAGTAACCGATAACTGATTTAAATTTTGACGGCGATAATGATATATTGGCCAATACTGGATATCAGTCTAGATTTCTAGAGGTTGATGCTTCAAATGTCACCAAACATCCAGTTCAATGGAAAACTGCTGGGACAAAAAAATGATGCATGCTAGCTTTCTTTTATAAAACTAAATCAGAAAATACTTTCACAAATTTACATTTATAATTTTGTCATCTTGGCAAAAAGTCAATTTTTTTCTTTAACTATTTCATCTCAATGCTGTCTAACATTCAAAATGTTAAAGGGATAGTTAAAAAAAAAAAAGACGATTCTGTCATCATGTGTAACCTGTGTGACTTCCATTCTTCTGCGGAAAATAAAAGAAGTTCTTTGGAAGAATGCTGGAAACCCAACAGTTTTGGTGACCATTGACTTCCATTGCATGGACAAAAAACAAACACTAAGACATTTCTGAAAATATCTTATTTTATGTTCCACAGAAGAAAGAGGGTCATACAGGTTGACATGAGGGTATATAAATAATGACAGAATTTTCATTTTTGGGTGAACTATCCCTTTCAAGATAAAATTTTTTTGTAATGATAAAACTTGTATGTAAAAAAAGAGAGACTGAGGTGAGAGTGGCCTAAACAGGAAACAATTGGGCTCTGTGGGCGAGTGCCAGCTCAGCAGGTGAATTCTGGGAAGGGCTTCCTGTCCTCCCCTAATAACCTGCCGTGGCCTTCGGACGGTGTGCTGCGATTTGGCAGCCTTGGCGCATCCGTGCCTGGTGTGGCACAACTTCACCTTTTCACATGCGTGTTTTGTGTTTTGACGGCCGGTCTTTGATCTGGATGCTGGCCTTCGTAGCTGAGCGGCATGACTACACGCCAAGTGTGTGTATTTTTAGCTCTATAGCCCCACATCCGTATGTGTGTAATCGACTGTGTTCATACACACGTGCTCGCCAGTGTGTGTGTTTTTGGATTAGTGTCTTCAGCATCTTGCTCGGGGGAAGGTGATACACTCGTCCGTGCAAGCCTCTTTGTCTGTTTTCGCCTTGTTTGGATGGACGGCTTTAAAAATGAGCAGCTGAGAGTGAGGGAGGGAGGGAAATGAGTGAAAGAGACAGTGGGGAAAACGAAGGGAGGGTGAAAGGGAGAGAGAGAGAGAGTGCAAGCAAGTGAACAAGCAATCTTGGCTTTTCTCTTCTGAGCAGCCCTTCACACTGAGACACATGTCTCATTTTTCTGATCCCTCCATCCACTCCGTCACTCCTCCCTTCCTGTCACCCTGACGTCCTGCATTGCCACCCCTGGATCATCTACATCCTTCCCCTAAAATCCATCTTTCCTAGAAGATAAGCCTGCAGACCTCATCTCACCATCCGTAATCCATGCATGGAGACATGTGGATGCTCGCACACGCGCGCAAGCGGCTGCATTGACTCTCAAGTGCCTAAAATTAGCAGAAGGGACTTTACTATGGGAAACTGCGTTAAATCACCGCTTAAGAATTTCTCCAAGAAGGTAAGATGCTCTTTCTGATAGCTGAGAGTGTGTGTGTGGTACAGACTCGACTCGGACCTGGACTGTGTTGCATGGACTGTCAGAGACAAGTTTAATAGCCATGTTCTGAATTCCACTACACAACTGTACACAGTACCATCATGGTAATTCTTAAAGAACACTCTGGACTGAGTGAGAGACTCATGAAATTGTTGATTTTATTGGGTTTGTGCTAGTGCATGCTTGTGGAGACAAGTAGCTTTTGTATTCTCTTGAAAACCTAAAGAAACCAATCTGGAGTAGCAAAAACGTGTAACCTATGACGTAAAAGATATTGCATCAGGACGTTGGGTGTTTGGTTGCCATCTTTGACCTTGTAAGTTGCCGGATGTGTTTGTGAATTAATACGTTTAATGATACGCTGCCTTAATGTACCTGTGTTTAATGAGAGTAAATCGTAAAGTTCTTGACAATGACGTTTGAAGTAGCTTCTCAAAGTTCTCTGAAGCTCTTCTCAATCAGCTCTAAATGACTTGGGATGCATGCGCTCAAAGATTAGTGCTGTCACCTGCTAAGAGCTCCTCTCCCGGTGTGCCCAATGGCACAGGTTTTTTCGGAAGAACGTATGAGCTGGCACCTTACAGCCTTGGCAACAGATGGAGTGTGAAGGTCATGTGCGAGAGGAGATGTCTGCAAAGACACATATGTGCATGCATCATCCTGCCATTACATTATTAAGGCTTTACCTATAGTATCATAGAAGACCAGGCTCATGGCATAATTCAGTATATGAGGCTAGTGTGTGTTTGTGCATGTATACCTCAATCTTGCCCACCAGTCGGATGCAGATTACTTTAGCTGCATGTGGTTGGACAGGACAACAGGAATGGAAGAGAGGGGGGGGGAAAGGAGATCTAAAGCAAGAATATGATACTTTAAGTCAATAAAATCAATTTGATGTCAATGTAAAAACCTTACTTAAGGTCTTACTTAAGTAATCTGTATTTGCAAGTAAAACAGGATATTCAAGAAGAAAAATGTAGGACTTTTGTTTTTCAGAAACTGATTGGATTGTAAAAAGTGAGCGAGTCAGATGGCTGGAGGGGAGTAGTTGAATAAATAAGGGATTTGTGACATCATCTGAAAGGAAAGTCGTTTCAAATGCTGCATCCCAATGTGTCCTATATATGCAATAAAATATGTACTCTTATTTTGTGAAAAATTTATTTTTTGAGTGTGTAGCAGAAGAGAGGCAAGTTTTAGACATACTACCATAAAATTAACAGACCGCTCTGTTGCATCATGCATCCTGTTACTAAAAGCCTTTTAGTATTATTTGTATACTATTATTGCTTTAATTTATTTTTAAATTTTTATATATTTAGTTTTCATTTTAATATTATATGTATATTTTTAGTTAACAATTAGTCAACAGTTTAGTTTTAGTTAACAACAATAATGTACTACTCAACAATTTTTTCTATTATATAGGAGAGAAAAGAAGTGGCACATTGATCTGCCAGTTGTGGGTTTCGGAGAACTTTCCTCATGTTTATGCATGATGCATTTGTAAATTAATGACCAAACATCTTTATGAAAGTTCACAATGTTGTTGCCGATGAAATAATTATTTTTCATCAGATTAGATGCTGTTTATTAATTCACTCAAACTCCTTTATCTAAACCTCTCTACCTCTCTACTGTAAATCCACCATGTTCATAATTTTTTTGGGAACACTTTTCATTTGTGTTTGTAGTTCTGAACTGTATCTTCCTCCAAAGCGCAATGGATTATGGGCAAAATTAGTCATGGATCTGCACTTCATGGATGGATCTGCACTTAAAATTTTCACCGGCAAAAGTAAACCATTCGGTACCTTTGGAATACTCATTTCAATATAATACAATTTGGGACAAACTACTTCTAATTCAAACTGTTTAGGATGGATAGTATGCAAACTGGGATTGAGCAAAAGGAATTTTTTTCATTTGAATAATGTGCGACACTGAATTGCACACGACAAGACCAGGAATGTACATTAGGGTCAGTTTAGATGTTTATGGTTTCAGAACATCTCAGAAGCTGATTCTCAATAAGTGCTCTATTGTGAGATGACGTCGGCTTTCTCTTTAATTATTAGACCCATGGGTCTGCGTTTAATTGGGGAGATGCTCTTTATGTGTTTATGAGAGATATTCCGCACACTCTTCACCTCCTCTGCCTGTCTGCTAATTGGCCATTATAATGTGCTGGCTGACTGGTTTCATTCTTATCCTGATTAGCCCTCTGCTAAACATGAGCAGTTTTACGTTCTCAAAACATACTAACCTTTTAGGTTATTTAAGGATCTACTCTCATATAATGATGTTGGTTAGCCCACATCTTCACTCTTCAATGATCAAAATGCTATAGTGAGTTTCATTTGAGAGAACAAGCCGAGAACCACTTGGATTTGCTTTTAAAACCGCAGCGTGATCATTTGTTTTCATGGCAGCAATCAAATGGCATAGTATTGCGGCAGTGCGCCGCGAGTATAAAAGTGGATGAATTATTCAGTTTGAATGATATCTGATCTTAAAGGTACTGTCAGTTGCTGAGAGGGAAGAAAGAATAGAGGGCAAAGTATGGCTCGATGTGATTTACCCAAGTAGGACATGTTCCTGGCTGAACAGCCCTTGTTGGTCTTGGAACAATATTCCTGTCAAACAACCATCGCCCTAATGGTACATTTCATGCAAACTTGGATGTGGGATATTGTGACCCAATATCTCTGGCTTCCAAATATATATTGTTCAGTTGTCTGATGCTTGCGATTAGAATTTATTGCATTTTTACACACTTTAAGATAGGAACTTTGACTCATTAATGCATTTTATTTGTTCAAACGTTTATTATTAACTCTTTAGGTGCCACTACGTTCATGTCATACAATTTGAATGTTGTGGCCTAATTTCGTTTTTTACACATTTTGTGCACTAGAGATGAAATATAGCAATAAAGCTTGCCAGAAAGTACCCATTTAGCAGGTTTATGAGGAGACAATCTTGTGTGACCAAACTACATTTCACCATCAACTCAGAACTCATAAAGATGATCTTTCCGACACGATTTGGACGGACCATTAAAAAACATCAAACACTGATTACACACCTACTGCGCTTCCTCTTTCTTCTTTATGTTGCATTAGTGCTAAATAAACCTTCCTGTGTTAGTCAGGAAGTGAAAAAGAGAGAACGTGAAACATGAAATTGTCAAGAGAATCAATTTTATTCCAACTAAATCACTCGTAAATAGGACCTTCCCAGGAGGACCTGAACGGAAGAATGCTGATCCAGGAACAATTTGTACTTGGGTAAATTACATTAAGCACAAAGTCTGAAGGCAGAGCTCAGCTTTGTTTTCTCACTGTCTGGTATAGAAGTACGTAACAGAACGAACCAATCGATTGACCTGACGGCTGACTGAATTGACTGACTGACCCGTCCATCCAGTGTGTCCTTCAGACGTCTGTGTAGTTTCTAATTGTGTCTGTACCTCACGTTCCCTCTTCACTTACTTGTTTGGGACTGCTGGGAAATGACGGCCGCACTCAGGACCGGAAGCGCAGCTACAAAGCAGTGCAGTCATGTGATGAAGGGGTGACATCTGGAGAGGCCCTCGCGGCCTTGGCTCAGAACTCAACATACATGCACAATGTGCTCGGGCCTGCCTGCATCTTCCTCCGCAAGGGCTTCGCTGAGAGCCGGCAGGCTGTACGTAAGTCCGGACATGCACATCTGCACACACATATGCTAATGCAAACACAAGTTCTCACATACAGTATCTTGTAAGTGGAAATGTCAGAATTCAGAGCAACAGACTATATGTATTGAATATTACATTATGCAGGAGGTACAGTTATCATCAATAAATAAAGTCTTGTATTATTCTGAAAGAGTTTATTTTGCTGTATTGACTGGCTGACTACATTTTCAAACAAATAAAAAAAACAATACTTTTATTATTGATTTAAATTGAAATTTGTATGAAAATTGGTATAAAGTTTCTATATACAGTTTATTAAAAAAATATTACCGTATTTGACATTGCAGTCGTGGCATAATAGTTAGTGAGTTGGACTTGTAACCCAAAGGTCATGGGTTTGAGTCTCAGTACTGGCAGGGATTGTAGGTGGGGGGAGTGAATGTACTTGCTCTCTTCCATCCTCAATACCATGAGTGAGATGAGACCCTTAAGCAAGGCACCGAACCCCCAACTGCTCCCTGGGCACCTCAGCAAAAATGGCTGCCTACTGCTCTGGGTGTGTGTTCACTACTCACTGCTGTGTGTGTGCACTTGGATGGGTTAAATGCAGAGTGCAAATTCCAAGCATGGGACACCATACTTGGCCTCACGTGACTTCTTCTTCACTTCACTTCTTCTTTTCTTGTGTTTTGACATGCTGTGCTATCTATTTTAAACAGTATTATTACAATTCTTGTGTAATTCTTTATGCAAGCAGCTTTTATGAGCTCACTGAGAGATTACATGGGAGACTTATACTTAAATTTTATATATTTGTCACTCCACAGGACAATTTAAAATGGACTAATGAAAGCAAAAAATGGTTTAAAATTATTAGAAATATAGGACCTAATAAATCTTGCACTGCATTTCAGCAACAGCGCTTCCCTGCTGTTGAATCTTCAGTGCTGCAGCAAAATAAATAATTTTTACCTGAGCTGTGAATGTGATGCAATATCACATAGTCTGCATTGAATGACAAGAAATCTCTCTATTGATTTGTCTTGATGCAGGTATAAACAAACATACAATACGTACAACATTACCATTGTAGTCTGATTCATAAAAAAATGAAACAAATGAAATGGTTCTTTTTAGTGAATCAAAAAACATACAGCATGACCAGTGTAGTCTGATTCACAAAACAGTGACTGTTATGAGCTGGTTGTTTTTAGTCAATCAAAAACATACAGCACGACCAATGTAGTCTGATTCCTGATCAAATGACTCTTATGAACCAGTCCTTTTTAATGAATCAAAAACACATAGCGCGACCAATGTAGTCTGATTGCTGACCAAGTGATTCTTATGACCCAGTTCTGTTTAGTGAATCAAAAACATACAGAGTGACCAGTGTAGTCTCATTCCAGAACAAGTGACTCTTAAGAGCCGGTTCTTTTTAGTGAATCAAAAATATACAGAGTGACCACTGTTTTTAGTGAATGAAAAATACAGCACAACCAGTTTTATATATATATATATATATATATATATATATATATACACACACAGTATATATACTGAAGCACTGATACACCTTCAAGGCTGTTCTTCTCAAATGCAGACATTTTGCAGATGGTCATAAAGACGCAGTGCTGCATGCTTGGGTTTATGTACGAACTGCAGGGATCTGCCTTTATTAGTCTCTGCAGGGGACTTGGGTTAGGCTCACGTGATTGAGTTCTTCTGCAGGAGCTCAGAGAGTGTTTGGAGGTGAGCCCTGCTTGCACTTGTGTTTGAGAGGTTGTGTGAGCAGGGAATGCTGGGATCAAAGAAAACAGCTTGACCTGATTATGAGAGATCAGTCCTGAGTTTATATGTGCCATTCCAAATGACTTAATCCAAATGGGAAGATCGAATTTAAAAAATTTGATTAAAATTAAATTTTTTAAATGAAAAAATAATTAATTCCTTTAGAGACAGAGGAAAAAACCCTGAAAAGGTTGGGTGTATTAGTTTACACGTGCCATTGTGATCCTAATGCTGTAATGAGTTTCTTTCTAGCAGGAAATAGTGCATAAAATTAAATGACTGTATTCTTTAGAGTAGGAGGAGAACACCAGCTGACATTTGTCATTAATGGAACAAAACTGCACAAATTAGTGTGGATTGTCGGTGATTACTTTGTTTATTTTGTTGCAGAACAGAGAGCTGAGACCAGAGGAACTGGATGGTAAGTTCTACCTCATTGCTAAAGTATCACGGTTTCCTCAAAAATATTAAGCACCACAACTGTTTTCAACATTGACAGTAATCAGAAACGTTTCTTAAGCAGTTCCAAATGACTTAATCCAAATGGGAAGATCGAATTTAAAAAATTTGATTAAAATTAAATTTTTTAAATGAAAAAATAATTAATTCCTTTAGAGACCCTGAAAAGGTTGGGTGTATTAGTTTACACGTGCCATTGTGATCCTAATGCTGTAATGAGTTTCTTTCTAGCAGGAAATAGTGCATAAAATTAAATGACTGTATTCTTTAGAGTAGGAGGAGAACACCAGCTGACATTTGTCATTAATGGAACAAAACTGCACAAATTAGTGTGGATTGTCGGTGATTACTTTGTTTATTTTGTTGCAGAACAGAGAGCTGAGACCAGAGGAACTGGATGGTAAGTTCTACCTCATTGCTAAAGTATCACGGTTTCCTCAAAAATATTAAGCACCACAACTGTTTTCAACATTGACAGTAATCAGAAACGTTTCTTAAGCAGCAAATCAGCATATTAGAAGGATTTCTGAAGGATCATGTGACACTGAAGACTGGAGTAATGATGCTGAAAATTCAGCTGCGCATCACAGGAATACATTTTAAAATATCATAATAAACATGCAGTATTTAGGGTTTCTGATATAAAACTAAACTGAAGTCTGCAGAATGCTTTAGAGTTTTGATCACATGTAATTTCTGACATTTCAATGTGTGCAAATTCTCACTATGAAATTTCCCAGCACACTCTGTGTCAGTTGTTCCATTTGAATTTGAAGAGCTTTTATTTCATTGTGAATAGAAAAGGTTTGCAATTAAGTATTTAGTTACAAGTGTTTAGTTGGTCGTTCAGAGATGCATTGTTGTGCTTTGTAAGTACTTTGTAATTGTCTTCAAAATTGTTTGATTTTGCATGAGGGAAACATAATTGTACTATAAAATATTCGCTTTTCACAATCCCTGATTCGCACTCAACTGTCCTTTTTTTCTTCCTGACCTGCTTTCTGTCTTTGCAGAGCTACGAGAAGCCTTCAAAGAGTTTGATAAAGACAAAGATGGCTTCATTGGCTGCAAAGACCTGGGCAACTGCATGAGAACCATGGGATACATGCCTACTGAGATGGAGCTCATCGAACTGAGTCAGCAGATCAACATGAACTGTACGCTACAAATCAACATGTTTTGTTCAACATTTATTTAGAAATGTATATGGCTCTGTTTGGTGCTGCTTACATAAACTCTTAAAAATAAAGGTTCCACAAGTGATGCCATAGAACAGGGGTGGGCAAACTTGGTCCTTCCAGGCCACTTTCCTTCAGAGTTTAGCTCCAACCCTAATCAAACACACCTGAACCAGCTAATCATTGTCTTCAAGACTACTAGAAGGCTACAAGCAGGTGAGTTTTATCAGGGTTGGATCAAATCTCTGCAGGAAAGTGGCCTGGAAGGGCCAAGTTTGCCCATCACTGCCATAGAAGAACCATTTTGGGTTCCCCAAAGAACCTTTCATTAATCAGTTCCTAAAAGGAGAAACATTTGTGCAGTGGAAAGTTTACATGGATGTTTAAGGTTCATCATGGAACCAAAGAGGTCAATAAAGAATCTTTGCGAAAGCTCAGGAAGCTCACTTTTTTGTAACAGTTTTGTAACAGCTTGTGTCCTATGTCTTATAGTGGGAGGACATGTGGACTTTGAGGACTTTGTGGAGTTGATGGGCCCCAAACTTCTGGCTGAGACGGCAGATATGATCGGAGTAAAGGAATTGAGAGATGCTTTCAAAGAGGTGAGGTAGGGCTGCATGATTTGGGAAAAAAACTAATTGTTTTTTGTTAAAGGGGTCATATGATGCGATTTCAAGTTTTCCATTCTCTTTGGAGTGTTACAAGCTCTTGGTGCATAAAGAAGATCTGTAAAGTTGCAAAGACTAAAGTCTCAAATCCAAAGAGATATTCTTTATAAAAGTTTGGCTCGTTCTAACACGCCCCCACATATATACATCACTGTGTGGAAATATTAGCATAATGCCGCCCAAATGAGCAGGCAAAGAAAGAAGGCGTGGTTTCAGGAACAGCAGTAGTGTTGATGCAGTCATGTCAGGGAGACGCTGTGTTTCAGTGCGAAAGCAAAATAACTTTATTTGGCCTTCCGGAAGTAGATGCAATTAGGAATTTTTAATTTTCAATAAGATTTATTTACAACAGAACAGCACAACTCAGATGTTCGAATTTGTTCAACGCATTTTATGGACGACAGTTTTTTTAACCTAGAAGAGTACAAGGCTTGCTGTGCACAAAGGCTATTTCTAAAAAAAAGGGTCAATTCCGACTTTGCTATGACAATCTGGCGCTTCTGAATCAGCGACTGTAAGTATGTTTTGTTATTAGTTTAAGTATTTGCTATTGACTGTTCAGTTGCGGAGTTTTGCGCAGCACAGAGTAACGCGTCGTGTGTGTGTGTGTGTGAGGGGAACAGGGTCACATCACAGGAGAGTGAACAGCCTGTCAGAAGTCATATCACGTCAGCTGTCTTAACCGCGGCTTGTGTACTGCATCATCACTGTGTCTGTCACGCGACTCTGTTGCCCTTTCGGGCTTGAACCAATGGTAAAACTAACGACATTATTAACTGTCTTGACGCTCGCGATTATGGTAAGGGGCATTACATTTCCGACGCGTGCTTGTGGTGTTCAGCCAATCACAATGCACTGGGTCAGCTGGCAAATCAGAGCAGACTGCACTTGTCAAAGGAGGGGGCTTTGTTGAAAACTAAGTGTTTGAGAGAGGCGGGGCATAGAGGACCTACAATAATGTACAGTATTTTAAAAATAATGTGTTTTTTGAACATTAAAGCATATCAACATATTCTGTTACACCAAATACACAAAATAATGATCTTTAAAATAGCATCATATGATCCCTTTAATCCTTTTCTTGCAATTTAAAATGAAATGTAAAAAAAATCCAGGTTTGCTATGCTTGTTTATAGGGCTGTACAATTTGTCCAAAATTTTGTGATTATATATCAATATGCCTATATAATAATAATAATAATAATAATAGTTATTATCATAACTACTAAACACAAAAGAAATTTTTTTACAATTGTAATAATTTACTGTAAAGTAAAAACTGAGTATTTAAGAAAAATAATATCACCATAATTTAGATTTTACATCACAACTGTAAAATTACAATACTAATAAAACACACATATATTTATTAAATCACAGTCTTTGTAATTTGATAATTGCACTAAGCCATATCACAATTTATATTTTATTGCAATTAATAGCGACGCTTTCTAAAAGGTAAGGTGCAATTTTTTGGGATAATTTTTTAAAAATTCCAGGTTTTCTGTGCTAGTTTGGAGGGCTGCACAATTTGTCCAAAATATATCAATATGGCTATATAATAATAATAATGGTATTAGTTTTCTTGCTAAATAATTAAAAATAATAATAAAACAAGAAAAACAGTAAAATTAAAAATAATATAACAATTTTATTTTACATTACAACTGTAAAATTACTATAATAATAAAACATGCAGCGCATATATTTAGTTATAGATTTATTTAACACACAATCTTTGGGATTTGATAATTGCACTACCAAATTGAAGCCATATTGCAATTTTGATTTTATTTCAATCAACAATGCAGCTCTAGAATGAGAGGTTTCAGGTGAACGAAAAAAGCACATAAATAAAACGGCAAAAAATAAGCTGTAAATATGCACGAAGAAATAACATTAGACACAGAACAGTTGTTCTCAGCTCAAATGCACATTTCACTTCACTCCACTTCACGCTTTCTTTGTAAAACATAGTAAAATTGCTCAAAATTGTCAGGAAGAGCAGGAAAATGCTTGAATACATTTAAACCTCTTATCACTCTTCTTTTGTTCCCTTTCTCTCAGTTCGACACCAACGGAGACGGTCAGATCAGTACAGCAGAACTAAGAGAGGCCATGAAGAAACTGCTGGGCCAGCAGGTGCTGTTATTTACTTTGCTAAAAAGCGTTTAAAGCCCTCATTCAATTCTCCTTTCATCGCTTTATTGATTCTTATTCCCTCAGGTGGGTCACAGAGATCTGGAGGACATTCTGCGGGACATCGATTTAAACGGAGACGGGCACGTGGACTTTGAAGGTGAGCCACCTTGTGTTGATTTTGCTAGTTAGTAATGCTAATTTCACTGCCGCAGTGTCTTTATTACTGTTCTAGGTGTAGTGAATCGGTTTATGCGGCATGGGAGAAAACGATCGCAATGATCTGTCCACAATAATCCAAAAAATATTACATTCACGTTCCCTCCGTGTTCCATATTTTGGAATCTGCAGTCAAATTTAATTATGGAAAGCAATAATTCCAGGGTTTAATCTCAAATGTAATTTTTTTTTTGTTCTCAAAGTTATTAAAGTAGCAATCAACCTTTTGAAAAGTACTTAAAGGGTACATTTCATGAGGGAAAATGGATTTTCCTTGCTCTTTTGGAGGACAAAATACAAAGACGTACTCTAGTGTTCACAGCGCAAACTCTTCAGTCTAACCAGAACATTTATTGAAACAACAGAGAAGGTGGAAAATTACTTTATGTAAGAAATTTTAAATAACATAAGTGGATTTATCGGAAAAAATGCAATGCAAAATACAGAATATGAAAAAAAAAGGACTGAGACAAATGATCCCTATTATTGATTTTGGTCCCTCTTGCTGTGAGCCGCTGTATCACACAGTTTAGCTGCTGTTGAATCTCATCCTCGTGAAGGTGGTAAAGTGACAGTAGTAGAGCTGTCAACCAGATTATCTCTTAACCACAGGATTATTTCACCTCTCAGATTAACCATGCTCAAAAAGAGCATGAACACGGCAAGGACAAAAATAGCTGGCACTGTTATTCTTGCTGATGTGAGAGTTGAACGTCCCTTTGTTGTATAGTATGTATTTGCATTAAACTCAAAATTTAAGGGATTGTTAGTAACAGAATGGAATATATATATATATATATATATATATATATATATATATTATTTTAAACAACAACAACAGCAGCGTCTCAATATGCTCAAATGGCAAATTACTGTTTTATTGAGAAGACAAATCAGCATTTAAACGCCATCTTCCAGGAAAAGGTCAGTGTAAACAACGGGTTTCATACATTTAAAGACGTTTGGCGAGTTAATTACGTGATTAAAAGAGTAGTTGGCGATTAGCGCTTTAGCATCCAGTCATTTGCATCTGTTTCATACAACCACAATTTTCATCAATTTATGATGCATTTTAGATAGAAATCTAAATGCATCTCAGAAATTAAGATGAAGAATATGTTTAGAGTGTTATATTTAGAAATGTAGCTTTTGAATTGTCCATTACTGTCTTTTTAATAGTGCCTATCAACACATTTCATTATTTAGAATATCATTCTGATTTAAATAAGTGATCTAAAAGGGCATGTATCATTTATTTCGCAAATAATGCCTAAATATTATATTTAAGCAGTTTATTTTGAGCTTGTTTCAAATCTTCATATACATATTTCTGTGTTTTTCTTTCCTGTTTTTCTAGATATGACAGAAATGGCAGTGGACTGATTTGAGGCCGTTTCACATAGACCTCTGAAGCACAGTATTCCTCCCAAGAGACTGTAAAAGCAGGAAGGATTGGATGTTCATGCACAGTCTTATTCAGGGTTTTTTTAACCTTGATGTGTCCCGCTGAGATGTCTATAGTGTTAATTCGATGGATATTCGTCCATTGTTTCAGGCATAAATGATCATTTTCCCCTACATGCCCATGAAGGCTGTGTTTCAGCGTAGGCTTCAGAAATTGAAGCATATCAGAGGAGTCCAGCAGTCTGTGTTTAGGTCATTTTGTGTCCTTTGAATCGTCCGGACTCCACATTGTGGTCAAGATGGAGTCCTACCTCTTCCCCTTCGACAGCCTGATCTGTATGCTCTTGGGCATCTCCTTCACCGTGTGGTTCACCCTTCTTCTGGTGTTCATCATCGTACCTGCAATCTTCGGTGTGTCCTTTGGGATCCGCAGACTGTATATGAAGTCCCTCATCAAGCTTTTTGAGGTGAGTGAGTTGATGTTGAGTATGTCTGTCATTTCACAGTAATTTCATTACTCAACAAGAATATCCGAGGAGGTCTGTCTGTGGTGCAGTGGTCTTGTAATATAAGTTGGAAGGTCATTCAGGGAGTCTTTTGCTCTGTGTTTTTACTACTTAGTTCAGTTGCAGTCAGCAATCTTTCCCTTCACATAGGCTCAAAAAAGAACACAGATTCACGATTGACTGAATTAGTGAGTCTGGAGGGTCTGGCTGTCGTTTGGCTTTGCCTCACTTTATCCTGTGCTGTCACATATTCTTTCATCTTCAAAACTTTATGGACAACATGCATTGTTGCAGGACTCTGGCAGTTTGGGTCGTTTCAGAGTGGTTTGTAGGGGTGTGAATTTATGGGTGAGATTGTGAATACCATGAGTGCCAGTTTTAGAAACGTGTTTCCTCCAGTGGATGTTAGTCTGTTTAATTAAGCACATGAGATGAAAAATCTTTTTGCTTCATATAATCAACATGCAGCGCTTTGTTTGAATTTGTGAAGATGGAAGTCTAAAAAAGTCAATAAATGTTAATCTACCTCTCATTGATGGGTCAGGTACACTACATTTAAAAAAATCTGGGGTCAGTCAGTGTGATTTATTTTAATTTAAAAGAAATGAATACTTTTAAGTAAATATGCATTAAATTGGTTAACAGTAAAGATTTTCAAATAAATGCTGTTCTTTTCAGCATAATAAAAATATTGCTAAAGGATTATGTGGCACTGAAGACTGGAGTAATGCTGCTGAAAATTCAACTTTGTATAACAGAAAATGTATAAAAATATTAAAGTAGAAAATTGTAAAAAATAATTCACAATATGACTGTTTTTACTGTATTTTTCATCAAATCCATGCAGCCTTTGGGAGCACTAGACACTTTCACAAGCGTTAAAAAAAATCGTACTGATCCCAAACTTTTGAAAGGTAGTGTATACTGAACACAAGAGCATTCTGAGATAGATTCTGATGCTTTTTGAGATGTTTTGCATCAATATATCTTCATTTAGGAATTCACTTAAGTAATTCTACATTTTTAATTGGAATATTGGAATTAGGAGGACTTGGCGATTTTTCCGATTTTATCGATTAATTCGAATTTAATGTTTTGCCACGATTTTATTTTTTATAAATCGAGAAATCACAATTTTGAATAGAAATATTACCTTACGTTAAGTAAAGAGAAAAGAATGATCCAACTGCATGTCGGCGCACGTGATTAACCGCTCACGTGTGATGCGCTCTGTGAAGGACCATATGTAGAAGGCGCTTTTGTGTTGACAAAGATGTGACTTGGGCAGTGGAATAGGAAAAAATGCAGGAATATGGGGATTGAACTTTTAATTTGAGCACCGCGTTTTTAGAATGCCGTTTCATGCATGAGATGCTGCAAGAGACGCGAGCGCAACAGTCAAACAACAGTCCATGTTTACATTGAAAAAACAATGGAAAAGAGGTGTAATAGAATAAAAACCTGTAAAGAACTACTACTGTATATATGATATTTCATGTTTGCATCATGGTGACATCAGGCTGAAAGCTGCGGTTCATTGATTTTACAGAACATTTATAGTTAATAATAGCCTACTGGTGTTGTACCTTCAGTCATTTTGAATTTGAATTACCTTGACTTTTGAGTTTTTTTTTTAAAGCATTTTCCTTGTATTATTTCTGAACATATAATATGTATAATACAAGTTTGTACAAGACGTAGTTGTAGTTCATGGATCTTTTTTTGCAAAGAAGTGATTTGTTTAACATTTACTTCATGTGTGGTGCACTTGAGATAGAAATGTGTTTAACTAGAGGGTTAATAAAAAAAAAAAACTTGAATCATGTTAAAAATCGAAAATCGGTCAAACGTTCTAAAACAAAAAAAAATTGAGATAAAAAATTTTTTGCCGTATCGCCCAGCCCTACTTGGAATATTGGAATAATATAGTTTTTTTTTTTTTTTTTTTTACTTTGCTTAAGCCCTATTGCATGTTTCCACACCCAGAAATGGAGAAACAGTGGCCTGTTTTTGATGCTTTAGGATTCTCTTTTTGGAACTGACAGCAAGTATCAAAGATTTCACTTACTTCAGATAGCGTGACGCCAATCACTAGGTCTAATGCATGATTTAATGCTAAAAAAAATTGCATCCATGCTCTGTAATTGAGATGCTTCAAGAATAATTTTGAAATCACAATGTGTTTTTCTAAATTAAAATCAAATCCTGAAGTACCTAAATGTTCCTTATTGTAAATGCATGCCAGTAAGAGCTCTGTGTGTGACCTAAAATAGATTCTGATGGTTTCCTATGCTGCCACTCTCCTCTCATCCATCTGGACTAATATAGTCACTCTGTCCGACCCTCTCCAGACTCCCTAAGAAACTCCAGATGGCTTTTTTCCAGTGACTAACTTCCCCGTACTTTGCTGTCTGGTGACCCTGAACAGGGTAGCGAGATTTAGTCTGACAAGCAGCTTGACTGTTCACTCTTTCCCTAGCCTGACCTTCGCTTCCGCATCTCTCTTGAGTCACAGCATCATCAGTGCCTGCAAGAGTCACTGTTTACTTTCACACAGCGCATGGACATCTTTCCACACTCGGTGCTCAGCTGCTGTCCTTGCTTGGCTAATCCACATTAATGATCCCTAAGGGAAAATTCAGATGCAGTAACAGCAACATCAGATGTTGTGTGTACACGTGTACATACATGTGCAGGTATAGATAAACAAGGCAAAACATAGAAACTATTTACAGGGTTCTTGTGGGTCTTTAACTAGTCTTAAAACGTCTTAAATTTATTTTGAGCAAATTTAAGGTCATAAAATCTTAAATATCTGAAATGGTATAACAAAAGTAAACCTCTTCTTTTCAGTGATTCTGTGATTCTCTTCTTTTCAGTGGTCACTAACAATCTGTAAAACTCATTTGAAACCTGCATTAAAAAAAATTCACTCAGTATTTAATTAAAATGCACTTTCTTTGAGCACTTGACTCAAAAGAATCAGATCATAAAATGTTCAAAAATATTCATAAAAAATGCATAAAATCTTTTTTCTGGATATTATTAGGAGTTTGGTTACACACTATATCTGGCATTTAATACAACCTTAACTCTTGTAGCTTTGTTGTGGGCCGGCCCTTTCGCAGGAAGGAAAAACGAAGCACTTCATTTAACACATTAAGTATATAGACTAGTATTAGCAAAAAAAATCTGTTTATTACTTTTTCTTTAAACACATGATTTTCCTATCAGCAAAATCCAGTATTGATCAACCTCTAATTTGTATGTATGGAAGTATTAGTAGTAGTAAAATCTGGTATTCATGCTTTATTTTGAGATTGTATAAATTTGTTCTTTATGGGCAACAATAACAATTTTTTTTTAAATCTTAAAAAAGGTCGTATGTCTTAAATTAGATTTTAAAACCTATGCAGAATCCCTGTATTTAGTTCAGTGTGATGCAGCAGGTTTAAGACAGACGGGTTCTTTTAGCCTGTTCATTTCAATCTGAACTGATTCTTTTAGGTCAAGTGCTCCTAGAAACTGTATTTTAAGTCAATATTTGGTTAAATGTTGTTTATTGCTTGTTTCAAATAGGTTTTAAAGGTTTCGTTGTTAGTAATTGACAGATGTTTTGTGAAACATTTTGACCAAATCATTGAAAAGAACTGGTTCAAAAGTCTGTTGAACTTGTCAGTGGTTGTGGTTTTCAGGCGTTCTGGCTGAACTCCAGGACCCAGCGAGGACACATGGATCAGCCGTTGTGTTCTCCTCCCCAGTGGTGTTTTGGGCGGCTGGCTGTGAGTCTGTGGGATTGGCTCCCCAAAGGCTGTTTACCGCTTGAATGTTGTTTGTTTCTCCATCCTCATGACAGCTGTATGAGGTCTCGTGGGGTCTGGAGTCCAGCCTGCCATTGGGGATACAAAATAAATGTAACATGGTGTAACAAAAGGACGATTAAGTGATTCAATTAAGATGTCGTGACTCATGTAATGTGATTCCATAATGTAACAGATCATCCATCACCAGAACATGATGAAATGATTCAGTACATTTTTGCTTCTTTAAATTGTGGAAATACCACAGTTGGAAATATATTATTACTGTTTTTAGGCTTTTTAATGCGATACTACTGTGCACACCAGGATACTGTGCTGAACTATTACAGTTTGCGATTTACTTAATTTGTGGGACTAATTCTCATTCTGCTTTCAGTGGGCGACCTTAAGAATGGAGCGAGGAGCCAAGGAGAAGAATCAGCATCTCTACAAACCCTACAGCAATGGTAAAACACTAAAAAGTCATTACCACCAACATCATATCTTCACCACCATCATAACCCTGCTCTTTTTTTCCCCCCAGGGATCATTGCTAAAGAGCCACTGTCCCTCGAACAGGAGATCCAGGACATGAGGCGTGGAGGTGCAGAGCCTGAATTTGATATGTCTGACATCTTCTATTTCTGCCGGCGAGGTGTAGAGAGCATTGTCGATGACGAGGTGACCAAGCGCTTCACGGCAGAGGAGCTGGAGTCCTGGAACCTGCTGACCCGAAGCAACTACAACTTCCACCACATCAGCACCCAGCTCACAGCACTCTGGGGGGTGGGAGTGCTCATCCGCTATGGGTTTCTGCTGCCACTCAGGTGAGAGGAAGATCTGTGGATAGTGCATGAATGCTTTGTGGATGGATATAATTGGTGGTACTTGTGTTTTTTAAATTGGTAATCACTTAAAAGGTGTTGAACTGGCTCTTCAAAGCTTATGTATTCCTGTTCCTTCTTAAAGACATACTAGCAGATAGATCAGACTTAAGACAATTTTGCACAGATTTGTCCTTGATTTGTAGTCTGGATGAGTTGATAGATTTCACAGAAAGTTGTGTGGTATATATAATTTTTTCTTTTTTTTGCTTCACACTTTAATTTCTTCCGGTTGGAGGATATCAAACATTTTAGTGTGTGTTTGTTTGTGATTCTCAATTGTTTAGTCTGTAATGCCCAGTTTTTCTCTAACTATTTACAAATTCAGTAAATGCACACCTAGGCCTGGTTTCACAGACAGGGCTTAGACTAAGCCAGGATTAGGCCATAGTTTAATTAGGACATTTGAGTAATTTTAATAAATGTGCCTTAGAAAAAAAAAAACATTACTGGTGTGCATCTTGAGACAAAACAAAGGCACTGATATAGTTTAAGATCAGTCTGTGCAAGTTTCTTTCAGTTGAAACGAGTCAGATTTACATTTTAGTCTGGGACTAGGCTTAAGCCTTGTTTGTGAAACCGGGGGCTAGTGTTTAAAATTTGGTCTGAATTATGTCTGAAACTAATGTGTAGTGCGTTTCAGTGAGAAATAGCCAAAGTTCTGTGTGGCACAATTCCAAACCTTAAAAACAGACGTAGGTCAGCGGTTTTAAACTGTCAGCAATTTTAAACCATCAGCATTTTTAAGGCTTACATGTGCCAAATGCTAAGTGCTCAAGGTTAAACGGACACCTCATATTTTTATTCAAAAGAACTATGCTGAAGAAATGTGCAAGTCACCTGGGACTGTTCGTAAGCTTCACTAGCTCGGGACATTTACTCTAATGCAGACATAATATTCGTGCAGTGATTATGCTAAGCATTATTAGATTTTGTTTTGAACATTTTCTGTGTTGCTCTTAACAGGGTCACGCTTGCTTTCACCGGTGTTGGTCTTCTCGTGGTTCTGACGTCAATTGTTGGACTGTTTCCAAATGGAAGGTATGTCTGAAGGTTTAACACCTGCAGCTGTAGTGTTGTGATTTAAAACATCACAGTAGACCATGGCTGTCTGTCCTGTGATGCACCAGTTTGAAACAAAAATTGATATAAACTACCATTCAAAAGTTTGCAGTCAGTAAGAGAAAAAAAAAAAACTTTTATTCAGCAAGGATGTGACAGTAAAGACTTTTATAGTGATAAAATAAGATTTCTATTTTAAAAAAATGTACTTGTGAACATTCTATTCATCAAAGAATCCTGAGAGAAATGTTTCCACAAAAATATTTGTATTTATTATTTTAATAAAACATAAGGGGGCTAGTGTTTAAAATTTGGTCTGAATTATGTCTGAAACTAATGTGTAGTGCGTTTCAGTGAGAAATAGCCAAAGTTCTGTGTGGCACAATTCCAAACCTTAAAAACAGACGTAGGTCAGCGGTTTTAAACTGTCAGCAATTTTAAACCATCAGCATTTTTAAGGCTTACATGTGCCAAATGCTAAGTGCTCAAGGTTAAACGGACACCTCATATTTTTATTCAAAAGAACTATGCTGAAGAAATGTGCAAGTCACCTGGGACTGTTCGTAAGCTTCACTAGCTCGGGACATTTACTCTAATGCAGACATAATATTCATGCAGTGATTATGCTAAGCATTATTAGATTTTGTTTTGAACATTTTCTGTGTTGCTCTTAACAGGGTCACGCTTGCTTTCACCGGTGTTGGTCTTCTCGTGGTTCTGACGTCAATTGTTGGACTGTTTCCAAATGGAAGGTATGTCTGAAGGTTTAACACCTGCAGCTGTAGTGTTGTGATTTAAAACATCACAGTAGACCATGGCTGTCTGTCCTGTGATGCACCAGTTTGAAACAAAAATTGATATAAACTACCATTCAAAAGTTTGCAGTCAGTAAGAGAAAAAAAAAAACTTTTATTCAGCAAGGATGTGACAGTAAAGACTTTTATAGTGATAAAATAAGATTTCTATTTAAAATAAATGTACTTGTGAACATTCTATTCATCAAAGAATCCTGAGAGAAATGTTTCCACAAAAATATTTGTATTTATTATTTTAATAAAACATAATATTAAAAATGTTTTCAACATTGATAATAAAAAAAAGTTTCTTGAGCACCAAATCAGCATATTAGAATGATTTCTGAAGGATCATGTGACACTGAAGTCTGGAGTAATGATGCTGAAAATTCAGCTCTACATCACAGGAATAAATGGTAGATGTGTAACATTAACACTGATGTCTGTGCTCTAATGGGCAGAATGAAGAGTTATCTCAGTGACAAGGTTCATCTGATGTGTTACCGGATCTGTGTAAGAGCCCTGACGGCCATCATCACCTACCATGACAGGTACTGACACATAAACACTACCATATACCAATATTAAACACTATTAGAGATGTTTATGCCTGTTGTATCGTTTTATTTTCCATATTTATTAGTATTCACTTTTTTGGCTTCAAGGGAGAACAAACCCAAAAACGGAGGAATCTGTGTGGCCAATCACACCTCACCTATTGACGTCATCATTCTGGCCAGTGACGGATGCTACGCTATGGTAGTGTCATGTTTGTGTTGATGATTTCGGTTCAGTATTGATATTGAATGTAATATTTGCATTAACCCTGTCTCTCTGTGTGGATCAGGTGGGCCAGGTCCATGGTGGTCTGATAGGGGTCATTCAGAGGGCGATGGTGAAGGCCTGTCCTCACATCTGGTTTGAGAGGTCTGAAGTGAAGGACCGACACCTTGTGGCCAAACGGTAACATTGAATTTTTCTCACAAATATTCACCTCCTCCAATTTGCAATTACGTTTTGAATATTTCTGTTTGTCACAAACTAATAAAAAAAAATTTTTTTAGATTGAGTGACCACGTTGCAGACAAAAGCAAACTGCCAATCCTCATATTCCCAGAGGGTGAGTGTTAGAACTCCTGCTTATATTACCATTTCATACTGAAGTATATGATTATATGTGGAATAAATACACTTTTTTTTGTCATTTCTAAAGGAACTTGTATCAACAACACTTCAGTCATGATGTTCAAGAAGGGAAGCTTTGAGATCGGCTGCACAGTTTACCCTGTGGCAATAAAGGTAAGAACAAACTCCTTTTTTTCTGTTATATGCTATCTTTGTTGCTGATAAAGTGTTTTTACATGACTTTGGCTGTTATTTTGGCAGTATGACCCTCGTTTTGGTGACGCGTTCTGGAACAGCAGCAAGTTTGGGATGGTGAACTACCTGCTGCACATGATGAGCAGTTGGGCCATTGTGTGTAGCGTCTGGTACCTTCCACCAATGAGCCGTATGGTGAGTGGTGAAGCTTTGAAAGAGACGTATATTTCATTATATATACACTACTGTTCATAAGTTTGGGGTCAGTAAGTTTTAATACTTTTATTGAGCAAGGATGCATTAAATTGATCAGAAGTGACAGTAAAGATTTCTATTTAAAATAAATGTTGTTCCTTTTAACTTTCTATTAATCCAAGAAAACATGAAAAAATATTAAGCAGCGCAACCGTTTTCAACATTGATAAAAAGAAGAAAAGTTTCTTGAACAGCAAAT
>NW_015505811.1:383295-388042 GCF_001515645.1 Sinocyclocheilus grahami
TCATGTGACACTGAAGACTGGAGTAATGATGCTGAAAATTCACCTGTGCATCACAGGAATAAACAATATTTTAAAATATGCTAAAAAAACTAAATGGTTATTTTGGATTGTAATAATATTTCACAATTTTACCCAAACTTGTGAACTGGTGTGTTTTTCTTTTCAAAACTTTGGGAGTATTTTGGAGCTTTTTAGTCACCCTGTCACTATATTTAGGCGAGTTTTAAATTCTTATTTTTACAGGAAGGGGAGGACGCTGTACAGTTTGCCAATAGGGTCAAAGCAGCCATCGCTAGAAAGGGAGGACTGGCAGACTTATTGTGGTGAGCTCCTCTTTAAAGAGTGTCAACCACGCTAGTGACTAAAAGAATGTGCATTGACATTTTAAAATGAAATGAAGCTCAAAGCATTTGTGTTTTGCATGTTCACAGGGATGGTGGTTTAAAACGGGGAAAAGTCAAAGAAGTTTTCAAGGAGGAGCAGCAGAAACTTTACAGCAAGGTTTTAGTGGGCAGCAGTGAAGACTGCAGTCGCTCTTGAAGGGACGCAGCTGTCTCCTTGACTTTACACGTGCTGCTCAGTGCTCACGGCGAGAGCCTGGAACCTCAGCGGATGCCGTGTGGCCCTACGCTGGCCCCTTCCTGAACCCGCTCAGACTGAACTGTAGAGGTGAACTGATGAAGTCATTGTGAGTTGGTGGGAAAACAGTGTTGCCAGGCCCTCAGCTCAGTGCTGCGCCTCAGGAGCTTTTGCATCATTGCACGATTGTCTCTGGCATTCAATTCCTGGGCTGACTATGATTTCAGTTTGGAGTAAGAGTTACATATGGCATACTTGTGTGATTTTTTATTTTTTTTCCTTCACAGTCTGTTACAGTTTTGAATATTTGTTCTCTGACTGTTACTATAATGCATGATGTCCCAGGAGAAGAAAGAGTGGAAGAGTTTGAAGTAATTTATTTAAGCTTGGAAAAAAGAAAAAGTGAAAGGATGGTGTGCGTAGAACTTTAGTGTTGGTAGAACCATGAAGAATAATGTCTGTTACGTGTTTAGCTGCTCAACATTCATCTCCTAATGGCAGCCTCTAGTGTGCTCTTCATTCTGTTTTTTTTAATAAAATGTTTTTAAACAATGTGACATCATATCTACATTTTAATTTGTACATTCAAAATATTCTTTCAGACATTTTTCAAACATCGAAATGTTAATGCCTAACCATTTAGGAAAGACAGTGTTTTTTTTATCCTATCTGTCTGTCTGTCTTTGTACAAAAGTTGCGACTTTTTGTCTCACAGTTCGGACTTAGATTTCTCAGAATTGTGGGTTATTATCTCGCAGTTCTTTCATTTTGTGCCAGTTGTAAGATATAAAATTGCAGCTGTGAGAAAAAAAAGTCAGAATTGTGAGTTAAGTTGCAATTGCCTACCTATTTATTTATATTCCGTGGTGGGGGAAAAATAATTGCGAAATGTAAATGAATGTAAAAAATGTAATGTAAAAAAAGACAGAATATCACGAATTATGGGCTTTTTTCTCCGAGAAAAAAAATCCTAAGATTGTGTAATATAAACTCAGAACCGCGAGAATAAAAGTCAGAATTGTAAGGTATAACGTCGCAATTTTTTACATTTATTTATTTTTATACGTGGAATATATATATAGTGGAATAAAAAGAGGCACGTTTTTAAAAAGTTGAACCATTTTTAACTACAACGCCGAGAGCGCAAAAAGTAATGGTCGAACGATAGGTCGAACACTTGAGCCTAGAAAAACAGGAAACAAGTTCTTTGTGAATGGCATATTAGCCGGCCTGGGACGTCCCGTATTTTGGGCTTAATTGATTTGTCCCGTACGTGACTTCCCTTGTCCCGTTTTTTGACTGCTACAACCGCATCAGTGCTGATCACTATACGTCAAGTCAGTGTTTCCCAACCTTACTTATTAAATTTAGCTGTGGTCTTCTATTTTCCAGAAGCTGCAATCAGCTGAGAACATCATGTGCAGATGTTCATGGGTGGTGTTGACTCCACACAGAGCCTCCATATCTCTAAGCTCCAGAGGAACTTCAAAAATACACGACTGACCCATTTAGCCTTACTGGCACAGGCCGGAGTAAACACAAACCAACTTTGCTGTTCTGAAAGGGCATTCAAATTGAAGGCTTGTGGCAGACACATGACATTTCGAGTGAATTTGACCGGTCCACCACCATGGGGGTTTGGTATCTGTGGAGGAAGAGACTTCAGGAGAACCCTGATTGTCTCAAAGGTGAGTTAAAGATATTTGGCCCACATTTTCTTATGAACAAAATATTGAAAGTGTTTAGAATAAGATGGTCTTGATGCCTTTGGTTTATGGTGTGTTAAGGAGCTGTGAAGACATATCGTAGTGTTTTGTCAGGTTGGTGAAGGTAGCTGAGCAGATGATGCTGGACTACAGGTGGGGGACATTATACTGGAGATGAATGGTCAGGACACTGGAGCTATGTTGAATATGGAGGCTCAGAACAAAATGAAGACATCTGAATATCAGCTGTGGCTTCTTATTGAAAGGTGGTAGCATAAAGTGAAATAATATGACTTTGTTTTGGCAGCATTACATACGTTCTTTACATCACAAAACTGATTACCGTACTATAATGCAGAATAAAATATTAGACTATTTAAATTATAAAGAAATTCAGTTTTATATTATTTAATTAAAAATTTTATTTTGTGTTATTCATTAAAAAATTAATCATACACATTTAGAATCATCATTGAGAATTACAGTTAAACTGAAAAAGCTGAGAATTACACAAAACACAACTGAGAATTTGGGATAAACCCAGCTAACAAAATATGTTCTAAGAACTTTTTGCTAAGGTTCCTAATAAGTTATAAAATCGTTATTTCCGAATGTTTTTTGTTTTGTTTTGTTTTTATTGAATTAAAAATTCAAAAAATTCAATGCAAATATTAAGGGAACCTTCCACATCCAACTAAAATGTTTCAAGTAAAAACGTTACATGAACGATAGATAATTATATTTTTTGTAAATAACATTTTGAGAACATTAATGAAGACCAGATAACTTTGAATAAACGTTCTATTAATGTTATTGGAAGAATGTTTGTTCATAACTTTGAGAGAACCTTGCCAAACGTTCTGAAAATGTTCACTGGTAACTGATTGTCAAATACGCAGTGTAAAAAATATGAATGGTCCTAAAAGATATATAAGTAAAATATGCTAAAATAAAATATGATATATTATAACATAATATCATATCATATCATATATATAAAAAAGTGAATGTTTGCAAACACTGGTGTGTGATGCTTTTTCACTGAAACCCAGAACAAGTTTCTTATTATTTTACAAACGTGCAAAAACAGACATCATACAGCGCTGTGTTCACCTTTATCCAAGACTTCCTGTTAATTCGGTTAGTTATTCACACAGTTAACTGACCAGCTCTTTGTGAACATAATATTAATGTTAAATGTTGCTACAGTGAAGGCCCATTCAGCTTGTTTGAATAAAACTATAGTGAGAACGATCCTGTTTTGTGTGTTGAAACTTCCTGCTGTTCTCTTTCAACCCAGGAGCCCTCAGTCTGGCCAAAGCACCCCATGAGTCGGGAAAGGGCCAGTCCAAGAGGTTAGTGCACCAGAACCATACTGACATGTCTTCAAACTCTTTCACATGTGTTTCTCATTGTTCATGTGTTCAGCAGTTCTCAAAGCTTCAAAGCCCCACTGGAGAGAAACTACAGTCCAGAGCAGCTGAAGCAACACGATATGTGGGAACATGCAAGTAGTAATTTTACATGGTAGTGATGTTTGGCTTGAATTCAAGTTTATACATTTACCATAAAATGGACAAAAAATAATGTTAAAGTCTTTTGAAGGCTTTTTGCTGCCATCTTGTGGTCAGTAAAAAAAAACAAACCTAATCTGAAGAAATATTTTTTAATCCCTTGTTTTATTGGTAGTGTTATTTAGACTGAACAAAATTATAAACGCAACACTTTTGTTTTTGCCCCCATTTTTCATGAGCTGAACTCAAAGATCTGAGACTTTTTCTATGTACACAAAAGGCCTATTTCTCTCAAATATTATTCACAAATCTGTCTAAATCTGTGTTAGTGAGCACTTCTCCTTTGCCGAGATAATCCATCCACCTCACAGGTGTGACATATCAAGATGCTGATTAGACAGCATGATTATTGCACAGATGTGCCTTAGGCTGGCCACAATAAAAGGCCACTCTAAAATGTGTAGTTTTACTGTATTGGGGGGGGGGTCAGAAAACCAGTCAGTATCTGGTGTGACCACCATTTGCCTCATGCAGTGCAACACATCTCCTTTGCATAGAGTTGATCAGGTTGTTGATTGTGGCCTGTGGAATGTTGGTCCACTCCTCTTCAATGGCTGTGCGAAGTTGCTGGATATTGGCAGGAACTACGCTGTCATATACGCCGATCCAGAGTATCCCAAACATGCTCAATGGGTGACATGTCCAGTGAATATGCTGGCCATGCAAGAACTGGGATGTTTTCAGCTTCCAGGAATTGTGTACAGATCCTTGCAACATGGGGCCGTGCATTATCATGCTGCAACATGAGGTGATGGTCATGAATGAATGGCACAACAATGGGCCTCAGGATCTCGTCACGTTATCTCTGTGCATTCAAAATGCCATCAATAAAATGCACCTGTGTTCGTTGTCCATAACATACGCTGCCCATACCATAACCACACCGCC
>NW_015505811.1:388236-395466 GCF_001515645.1 Sinocyclocheilus grahami
TGGATATACTGCCAAATTCTCTGAAACGTCTTTGGAGATGGCTTATGGTAGAAAAATGAACATTCAATTCACGGGCAACAGCTCTGGTGGACATTCCTGCAGTCAGCATGCCAATTGCACGCTCCCTCAAAACTTGCGACATCTGTGGCATTGTGCTGTGTGATAAAACTGCACATTTTAGAGTGGCCTTTTATTGTGGCCAGCCTAAGGCACACCTGTGTAATAATCATGCTGTCTAATCAGCATCTTGATATGCCACACCTGTGAGGTGGATGGATTATCTCGGCAAAGGAGAAGTGCTCACTAACACAGATTTAGACAGATTTGTGAACAATATTTGAGAGAAATAGGCCTTTTGTGTACATAGAAAAAGTCTTAGATCTTTGAGTTCAGCTCATGAAAAATGGGGGCAAAAAACATAAGTTTTGCGTTTATTATTTTGTTCAGTGTAAATATCATTGATATACTATTGCAGTTTTTTTGTTATTATTTGTCTATTATTTTTATTTTAATTTTAGTTAAAGTTTTTGTAATCTTGTTTTTTTTAGTTTGTTTATTTAATTTTAGTATTTTTTTTTTACTTTAACAGTTTAACAGTTTTAAACGTCAATGAGAAATGTTGCCTTGGAAACTAGCTAAAAAAAGTTATTTTATTTCATGTTTTTTTTTTTCTAGTCATTTTTATTTATTTATTTATTTAATGGTTTTAGTTAACAAACATAACCCTGTTTATTGGTTGCAGGAGTCCACCACAGGACATAACTGCATCTGATTGTATCCATAACAGTGGCATATATCGTGCTTGGAATACTAATGTACTATTGTCTACATACTTCACATTATAGGCATACTATTAAAAAATATCCATAGTTTATAGTGGTTCACGTACTGTTTTTCTAAATGGTATGATAAAATGTAATTTATTCCTGTGTATTCCAGTCCTCAGTGTCACATGATTCTTCAGAAATCATTCTAATATGCTGATTTGTTGCTCAAGAAGCATTTCTTACTTTTACGAATGTTACAGTCAATATTTAATGTTTTTAAGTTTTATATTGATATTTAATATTAATATCTTTGTGAAAATCTTGATACTTTTTTTTCAGGACAAAGAACAGCATGTATTTGAAATCAAAATCTTTTGTAACATTATAAATGTTTTTACTGTCATATTTAATCAGTTTAATGCATCCTTGCTGAATAAAATGATTCATCCAAGCATATAGCCCATGCCATTTTGTCCCATTCCTGTTTAACTCATATTGCTGTTTGACTGTTGTCTCAGGGTAAGTTTTAATTATCCAGTTTGGAGCTACGGGCTTGTTGACCCTGAAGAGCTGATGAGAATCAAGAGAAGGCAAGTTCAACCTCAGCAGCCCAGACCGTCCAACACTTTCAGAATACTACAAGAGAGACTAGAACGTGTCTGTTGTATTCATTTTTAAAAATTAAATTTCAGTTTCAGTTATATTAGTACACCAAGTTAAACCAAATTAAATGGGAAATTTGCCTTGCCAACTAGCTTTTAATGGTATAATAGCATGGTCATGTTTTTTAACGATGCTCATAAAAATGCAATTGCTCCAAAACTTTTATAATAGTTGCAAACATATAATTCATCTAAAAATTCTTATTTTACTCTATACAGTACAAAAGGAGAAATTATCTCTCTAATCAGTGAAAGTGGATGGTGACCAGGATTATTAGAAGCGCCATAAAAGCATAATAAACAGTCCTGAAATCTTCTGATAGCTTTATGTGAAGAACACACTGAAATTTAAGTCATATTTAATAAAAATCCTGCCTTAAAGTGACAGTCCACCCAAAAATCATTTACGCATCACGGCATGTAACTTACTTTCTTCAATGGAACACAAATGAAGATATTTTAAAGAATGTTGGTAACTAAACGGTGTTGGTTCCCATTGACTTTCATAGTATTTTTTGTCCATACTATGGAAGTCAGTTGTTCCCGGAACCATTTTTGTTACCAACATTCTTCAAAATATCTTCTGCAGAATGACATGAGGGTGAGTAAATGATGACAGAATTTAGTTTTTGGCAGTATTATTTCTTTCTGCACGTGTTGTTAGTCCTCTCTAGAGGGCAGTATTTTCTCATGTTTCACTAGTGCATTGCAATAATTGAATACCTGTATTTTCTGACTTTTAGCTGTTAGCTGTATGATGAAATTATGCTTTCAGTTAATGTCTGGCATCTTTGTGAAAGAGATGA
The DNA here is from genome assembly GCF_001515645.1 of Sinocyclocheilus grahami. Lineage (NCBI taxonomy): Eukaryota > Metazoa > Chordata > Actinopteri > Cypriniformes > Cyprinidae > Sinocyclocheilus > Sinocyclocheilus grahami. The sequence continues at coordinate 390,472 of NW_015505811.1, forward strand.
CATCACTAGAATGTGTCCCACAGCTATAACACAGAAAAAAAAGAGTATTCCATTACGTACTGTAGATGCCTTTTTTATTATTTTACTGCTGTGGCATGAATAGAAATTGACCTCAGTAGCGTGCAGTCTGACCTAATTGTATTATGTAAAGGAATACAGTGATAGAGAGTTGTTAAAGGGATGTGTCCTGTTGACTTCCACTCCCCATGCAGAACTATGAAGGCCCTGAATGACAGGTTTCAGGAACAATACAAACACGCATTAACCTCATGAAGGAACGTGGTGTTTGTTCATGTCATGTTTATTATTAAAACCTTAAATGACAATGGAGATTCATCAGTAATGAATGATGGTGACTGTGTTAATACCTGGTGTTTTATTTACCCAACTGTGGAAAAACAACAGATTAATGTACAGTTATGATTTATTAAACAAGTCAAATAGATTTTTCTATTGCACTTTATACAATAGAGATGGTTTCAAAGCAGATCCACAGAAATGACTTCAATTTCAGCTGTAAAGCAGCTCTATGGAAGACAGTGCTATTGTTTTTGTCTAATCAGCCTCTATTTTAGGTCATTATACATATTTTTTTTATAAAATGGGTGGTAGTGTTTGTTTCAGTATCTTAAATTCCCTCTTTCTGTTGGTTTGCTTTATATATCAGAGTGACGACTGTGTCATTTGCAGAAATGCCATCACAGTCTTTCTTTTTTAGATTTAAAACTCTTTTGCAATAAGAAGACAAATGTGTGTTCCCTTTTTTCAAGAATATTTAGAACTGGTCACTGCCAGCATGACAATTGAGTATAATTGTAGCTTTGTGCCACAGAGCTACAGTTCTCTAATGTCTAAATTTAGTCATGGGACATCTCTATCCAATTGTCAGAATTGAAAGGAGCATTATAGAATTGCTATTATAATTATTTAAAAAATACAATTGTCACTATGCACTCATTGTGTGAGTTTTTTCATAAAACTTTTATGGGTCCCAAACACTAATGAGTTATCTGTGCGGGATATTAATATTGATTTATTTATGCTAACAACAATATATGAGTTAGCAGCATTAGTCAGGGTTTAATTTAGAATTTAGGCCTTATGTCAATAATATATATATATATATATATATATATATATATATATACGCGCAAAGATTGTTTCCCGGCATTGCTATTTATTTATGCTAACAACAATATATTAGTTAGCAGCATTAGTCAGGGTTTAATTTAGAATTTAGGCCTTATGTCAATAATATATATATATATATGTGTGTGTGTGTGTGTGTGTGCGCGCAAAGATTGTTTCCCGGCATTGCGTTATTTCTGTTCGTTGCGTTACAGCAGGCCACGCCCACGCGCCGTTGCAGTAGTGACTGTTGGCGTGGCTTTAGAGTGACGCTCACTTGTTGCTTCTCTCGATGAGGTGAAACTTTTCCAGAGAAACATTCACGGGCCTTTGGTTTTGACACATTGAAACTTCTCGCTGGGCAGGACAACTCGCGCCTCCTGTTGACTTTTCAGTCCTAACTGAGACGGGTTGGGTTTTCACAGAAATGTCTCTGGCAGAGCAAAGCCAGCAGTGGTTTCCCAGCAGCGTGCAGGTAACGGTGCTCCAGGCGAGGGGTTTGCGGATCAAAGGGAAGAATGGCACTAACGACGCGTACGCCATCATGCAGGTAGCCAAGGATAAGTTCTCCACCTCGGTGGCGGAGAAGAGCGTCGCGCCGGTGTGGAAAGAGGAGGCCGCGTTCGACCTGCCGCTCTTTCACCTCAGTAACGCGGAGCGCTGCACCCTACAGGTGTGTGTGATGCACCGGGCTCTGATGGGACCCGATAAAATGCTCGGACAGGCGACCATCAACCTCCTGGAACTCCAAGACAATAAATCCCGTAATAAAACAGAGTGAGTGAACATTATGTATTATATATATATATATATATATATATATGCATTTATTTATATATGCATTTATTTATATATGCATTTAGGCCCTTCTCGAGTGCATCTGACTTTTCTCAGCTTCTTATAAGCGTTTGGACACTTCAACAAGAATACTTCTGTGTTGAAAGATGGCATCAAACCTTCCTTATGTGGAAATAATGAACTGAGCTTTTAATGTTCTTGGATTTGCTCATGGTAGACCGAAAGGACCAGGGGGGTATTTTTTCCCTCAACCAGAGATGTCACAGACCTCCACAAATGACTCAGTATTGAGTTTTTACAGGAGATGTTTTCTTAAGGATCAGATTCCCAGTGGAATGCGGAGGCAATTGTAATAAGAGAAAACAAAAACAAAAAAATCGCTTGGACCGGTTTAAATTCCTCTTTTCCTCTATCTTATTTTAATGAAATTCCATTAGCATTCCTTTGGAATGTTTGTTAAAGGTCAGTGCAAATCTGTTTGACTGGATCAGGTGGTTATTCTATCACTGTAATCCAGGGCCGCACGGTCTACATTATGCACAGACTTCATGAATAAATTAGTTTAGCTCTAGACATCATTGTAACATCAGTCACGGTAAGCAAAGTGTTTTTGACTGCAATTTACAAAGTATCACATAAATCCATCACAGCATTCTGACCTTGGATTTGAAGAGCTTGTGTTTCTTCACCTGCTCTCTGAATGACTTCCATTGTTTGCTTGTAAATGCTCAAAGCTTTTGATTAGAACCTGCCTGGTCATTTTCATTTCAAGACCTAATTCAGTCTCATGCACAAAGGCAGCCAGCGCTTGTCTGGCCTTCTGCCGAATAATTATTTTGCTCTATAAGTTTAGCTCTATTGAACTCAGAACATTGTTTTAATTTCCATGGAGCTGATTCGTTCTTTCTGCCTAGATGAATCAGAAGACTTGAATTACTTCCTGTTCTTCTCATTGTCGTCAGTTTCACTGATCTTCAGTATTTTCTAATCTAGTGTTCCCAGAACTAGTTCCTGGTTTTTCTTTTACTGTAACCGATTGAAATTGTAATTTTTCTAAAAAATAAAGTGTATGGCTTGTAATTAATAATATTTCGTGTTACAGCGTTGCTTAGTGAAGTTCAAAAGTTCAGGGTCACAGTGAGTAGAAAAAGAATAAATTAATACTTTTATTAAGCAAAAGTGCATTAAATTGATCGAAAAGGACAGTTAAGACATTAGTGATATTATTAAAAAAATCTATTTCAAATAAATGCTGTTCTTTCTCTATTCATCAAAGAATCCTGAAACATAATATACGAAGCACAACAGTTTTCAACTGTGATAGTAATAAATGTGCACATTTTTTCTTACACTCAAGTTTCCCCTGTTATATTGTGCAGTCATTTAAACAAAACAGTATTTTGGAGAAGGTTAAATATCTAATGTCCCTTTTCTGGCGTCTGATTGCTCTGTTTGTGCCCCAGTTCTCTCTCAGGCTTTGACGTACGTGACATGCGTTGCCTGAAAGCTCAGTTTCTCTTAGCATGGCATAAAGTCAAGGCTTGTCAACTGCTTCAGACTTCAAAGTCGAGAAAACACTTTCTCACTCTCATTCACACATATAGAGGATGCTTCAGAGGATGTGCCTTAAATATGTTAAACGCCTCATGCTAATACAGAAGGCATCAGCCGTTTGATTCTGCGTGACCTCATGCTGACACGTTATCAGCACACAGGAGCTCTTTCCTGATTCGAGGCATAATGGGAGCACGTCACCTGTCTGCTCCGACCGTCACCTAACAAAGTTGACATTGTTTGCATAGTGTTAAATTCAACGTCTTTTATATCAACAGAAATAATTCAATATTATGTGAACTTGGATATTGAATCCTTCATGTTATCAAAAGTAATGTTTTGCCAGTTGGAAGTATTAACACAATTCCATGTTGTATGTCACATGATAGAACTGTGTCCAATTATCTAAGCTTCATACATATTTTGTTGAATATCTTACAGCAAGTGAATTGAAACTCTATATTGTTGAGCTTAGGCAAGGTTCCTGCACTGCTGCATGTGATAAAACAGTCCTGTCACATAACGCACTTATCAGTGTACTGGCACATGCAGGAAGTCATGCTGCTGAGAGACACACTGGAACAATTAAACATCCAGTGCTGATTCATCTGATGCTGCCTTCACTTCCTGTCAGGGCACAGCTGTTGTTGAGGATCTTTCAAGGCGAAACAGATGAGTTTGTCAAGAACTTTGCTTATTAAAGGGTTAGTTCACCCAAAAATGAAAATTAGACTGTGTTTTACTCACCCTCGAAGCATCCTAGGTGTATTTGATTTTCTTCTTTCAGACGAATCCAGTCGGAGTTATGTTAAAAATTGTCCTGGCTATTCCAAGCTCTATCATTAGGCCCTTTCGCACCGCTTTAGTTCCAGAACTAAACGCACGGTACTAAAGTACTGGGACGATTTTGCGCGGACTATTTTCCAGTACCATTTAAAGGGTTGCATTCGCACTGAGAGTATGTACTAAGAAGTGACGTAAGGCGGTCGACAGCGACGTCATTTGTGCGCGGCGTTCAACAACAGAAACAAAGAACTACATTAACAACAGGAGGATGGAGGACGCTGTGATCGGAGCTGTGTTTTGTTGTGTCTCGCGGGTTTCACAGTGGACATGGAAAGTCGACGTATACGTAAAGCGATTGAAAGAACGGAAAGGAGGACTAAGAATCTCCAACGACAACTGGCAGTGCTACATTTGATACAAGTGCCTGCACTTCAGCGTCCGTCCATCTATCGCTGTTCTCCGTACTTGCGAAATAAGTTGACACTATGTTTACACAGCGTTTTAAATCATGGCGGGTGAGGGCGTTTTTGTACGCGTTTGGCCAATCAATGTCTACTTACATCACGATTAGTACCAGTTGTGCTGGTTAGACCCTGCTCCGGAGTAGGAGCTAATTTGGTTCTTGAAAAAGGCAGTCCGGTACTAAAATCGCTCCCAGTTCCGGCGGTGTGAACACGCCGAAAAGTGGGTAGTTCCCCAATTAGTTCTGGTACTATGAAAAGGTTCCTG
>NW_015505811.1:396399-417142 GCF_001515645.1 Sinocyclocheilus grahami
ATTATAAAAAAAATCTATTACAAATAAATGCTGTTCTTTCTCTATTCAGCACAACAGTTTTCAACTGTGATAGTAATAAATGTTTCTTGAGCAGTAAATCAGCATATTATTATGATTTCTGAAGGATCATGTGACACTGAAGACTGGAGTAATGATGCTGAAAATTCAGCTTTGCCATCACAGGAATAAATTACATTTTAAAATATATTATATATATTTATAAAATAATATATAAAAAATATTGCTGTTTTTACTATATTTTTGATCAAATAACAGTTATTTTAAATTGTAATGTATAAAATAATATATAAATATTGCTTTTTACTATATTTTTGATCAAATAAATGCAGCCTTGTTGAACAAAAGAGACTCCTTTCAAAGACAGATCCCAAACTTTTGAACAGTATAGTGTAGTGTATGCATTTTAACAACCCTCAGAACTCTAATATTAGGTTTTGGCATGTAACTCGCACCCCTTTGTGCACATTTTTTCTTACACTCAAGTTTCCCCTGTTATATTGTGCAGTCATTTAAACAAAACAGTATTTTGGAGAAGGTTAAATATCTAACGTCCCTTTTCTGGCGTCTGATTGCTCTGTTTGTGCCCCAGTTCTCTCTCAGGCTTTGACGTACGTGACATGCGTTGCCTGAAAGCTCAGTTTCTCTTAGCATGGCATAAAGTTAAGGCTTGTCAACTGCTTCAGACTTCAAAGTCGAGAAAACACTTTCTCACTCTCATTCACACATATAGAGGATGCTTCAGAGGATGTGCCTTAAATATGTTAAACGCCTCATGCTAATACAGAAGGCATCAGCCGTTTGATTCTGCGTGACCTCATGCTGACACGTTATCAGCACACAGGAGCTCTTTCCTGATTCGAGGCATAATGGGAGCACGTCACCTGTCTGCTCCGACCGTCACCTAACAAAGTTGACATTGTTTGCATAGTGTTAAATTCAACGTCTTTTATATCAACAGAAATAATTCAATATTATGTGAACTTGGATATTGAATCCTTCATGTTATCAAAAGTAATGTTTTGCCAGTTGGAAGTATTAACACAATTCCATGTTGTATGTCACATGATAGAACTGTGTCCAATTATCTAAGCTTCATACATATTTTGTTGAATATCTTACAGCAAGTGAATTGAAACTCTATATTGTTGAGCTTAGGCAAGGTTCCTGCACTGCTGCATGTGATAAAACAGTCCTGTCACATAACGCACTTATCAGTGTACTGGCACATGCAGGAAGTCATGCTGCTGAGAGACACACTGGAACAATTAAACATCCAGTGCTGATTCATCTGATGCTGCCTTCACTTCCTGTCAGGGCACAGCTGTTGTTGAGGATCTTTCAAGGCGAAACAGATGAGTTTGTCAAGAACTTTGCTTATTAAAGGGTTAGTTCACCCAAAAATGAAAATTAGACTGTGTTTTACTCACCCTCGAAGCTGTAAGTAAAACACAAGCTAATTTTAATTTTTGGGTGAACTAACACTTTAAAGTCTTTTTTAAAAATGTTATTATCTTACCCGACTCTAGGGTACAAAATATGGCCTGAAAGTCATTTTTTTTCCCCCTCTTTCAATGAATGGTCAATAAATATAGGCATTTAAGCAGACTTTTAATAAAACAAAATAGCTGATTTTCATGTTAGGGTAATATTTTGTATATAATAGCTTATCAAGCTAAAATGGTCTAAAACTCATCTTAAACCAGGCAACACCCTTTTGCAACTTCCCTCCTGTGACCAGAACTGTAATCATAATGCAACTTCTGTGCAGTTCACAGTCATCTGAGTGACATCACAGCAGAAGCTGCTTGTTTGCATCAGTGCGTTTCTATGGGTTTGAGGTGTCGTCCGAACATGTCATGTCAAATGAGCACCTCCCGTATGTGCAGAGCCGTTTCTCTTGTCATTGTGTAATTAGCATAAAAAAAAAAGTGGTTTAACAGCTTTTATTGTTTAAGGGCATAATTGTGATCGCTTATGGTTCACTCCTTCCAGGATTTGATTCAGCAACTTTCTGGTTACCAGCCCTTTAACCACTTCTATTTTACACTCTGAAATTCCTGTTTTACAACCCTGGTTGCAGTTATTCAGACTCGGTTTAATGGTTAGTAAAGTCTAAAAACTCATGCATGTAATTGTTAAAATGTGCTCAAGCAACGTATTGAAAGCCTGGTGGTAAAATATGTACAGAATATTCAATAATAATTATTCTTTTGGCTATATAGTTGTGGTCAATATTTTACATACACTTTGCAGTATCTGCAAAACGTTAATTGTTTTACCAAAATAATACGGGATCATGCAAAATGCATGTTATTTTTTATTTAGTACTGACCTGAATAAGACGTTTACATATAGTCTACAAGAGAAAATCGTAGTTGAATGTATAAAAATGACCTCGTTGAAAAGTTTACATACGCTTGATTCTTAACACTGTGTTGTTACCTTGATGATCCACAGCTGTTTTTTGTTTTGTGATAGTTGTTCATGAGTCCCTTGTTTGTCCTGAACAGTTAAACTGCCTGCAAAGTGAGAGAAAAGTGTTTATTACGTTTGAAATATGGATATTTTTCTTACAAAAACTCGTGGATTCGCTACAGGAGGCCTTTATTCATCCCTTGGAGCCGTGTGAGGCATGTTTTATTATGGATGCGCACGCTTTATTTGACGACTTGTGGACTGTTCAACTGCAACACCCGCTGACTGCAATGATAGAGCTTGGAATAGCCAGGACAATTTTTAATATAACTCCGACTGGATTCGTCTGAAAGAAGAAAGTCATATACACCTAGGATGATTCGAGTGTAAGTAAAACACAAGCTACTTTTAATTTTTGGGTGAACTAACACTTTAAAGTCTTTTTTAAAAATGTTTTTATCTTACCCGACTCTAGGGTACAAAATATGGCCTGAAAGTCATTTTTTTCCCCCTCTTTCAATGAATGGTCAATAAATATAGGCATTTAAGCAGACTTTTAATAAAACAAAATAGCTGATTTTCATGTTAGGGTAATATTTTGTATATAATAGCTTATCAAGCTAAAATGGTCTAAAACTCATCTTAAACCAGGCAACACCCTTTTGCAACTTCCCTCCTGTGACCAGAACTGTAATCATAATGCAACTTCTGTGCAGTTCACAGTCATCTGAGTGACATCACAGCAGAAGCTGCTTGTTTGCATCAGTGCGTTTCTATGGGTTTGAGGTGTCGTCCGAACATGTCATGTCAAATGAGCACCTCCCGTATGTGCAGAGCCGTTTCTCTTGTCATTGTGTAATTAGCATAAAAAAAAAAGTGGTTTAACAGCTTTTATTGTTTAAGGGCATAATTGTGATCGCTTATGGTTCACTCCTTCCAGGATTTGATTCAGCAACTTTCTGGTTACCAGCCCTTTAACCACTTCTATTTTACACTCTGAAATTCCTGTTTTACAACCCTGATTGCAGTTATTCAGACTCGGTTTAATGGTTAGTAAAGTCTAAAAACTCATGCATGTAATTGTTAAAATGTGCTCAAGCAACGTATTGAAAGCCTGGTGGTAAAATATGTACAGAATATTCAATAATAATTATTCTTTTGGCTATATAGTTGTGGTCAATATTTTACATACACTTTGCAGTATCTGCAAAACGTTAATTGTTTTACCAAAATAATACGGGATCATGCAAAATGCATGTTATTTTTTATTTAGTACTGACCTGAATAAGACGTTTACATATAGTCTACAAGAGAAAATCGTAGTTGAATGTATAAAAATGACCTCGTTGAAAAGTTTACATACGCTTGATTCTTAACACTGTGTTGTTACCTTGATGATCCACAGCTGTTTTTTGTTTTGTGATAGTTGTTCATGAGTCCCTTGTTTGTCCTGAACAGTTAAACTGCCTGCTGCTATGCTTTTCAATAGTGGACTCTATGTAAACGTCTTTTATGTGAAATATCTTATTCAGCTCAGTACTAAATAAAAAATAACATGCATTTTGTATAATCCCTCTTATTTAGGTAAAATAATTAACATTTTGCAGATACTGCAAAGTGTATGTAAAATGTTGACCACAACTGTAGGTAAATATGGCTGTTTATATATTTTATGTTGGTGCATAAAAACCATTAGGTTCTTTGTGTTCATTTAGTGCAAAACAAGACTTCGTTGATGTACTGTAGGTCTTTTTTTGCTTCTTGTTTCACTTCTGCTAAGCAACATTAACAGTCTATATTATGATCTCTCTCTGAAAAAAAAGAAGCTTTTTAAGCCATTTCAGAGAAAATAAATATTACAGACAAAATTGAGTTTATTCTCTGACGTAAATATGTGCTTTGTAATGGTGCTAAATGTTATAGAGGCGTAGGCAGACGGCAGGAATCGTTCGCGAATTGTCCCAGGGTGCGTTGCTATATTTAGCTCATTGGCGTATTATTTAGCAGATAGCCACAAAGTCATTTAAACACACGCCCAACATGTTATTTTTTCTGTAGCATTAGCATTGCATTACTCACTGTGTCCAGTGCTCTTTCTGTCTGCATAAACACTAAAGTAGCAGCTGCTGTTGAAGAGGCTGGTTGAAAAACAAGACGGTTAATAGTTACTGTATTGAGATTTTATAGGTTCTGAGATGTCAAGCTTCAGAAGAAAACGACAATTATATCCCAGCCTTTTACGATACTCTAATATTTTTGTTTTGCTTTGCTATGTCATATTTTATATGGCTTTTTTCCTGTTTTTTGAGTTTCAGGATTTTAATTTCTACTAGCACTCGTTCAAGACTTTTGTCCTTCTACACCGATGTTTGTTTTAGACCCTGAAGTCGTTGTTCTTCTCTAGTGTCCTTGAGACGAGACTCTCTTGGTCACTGAAGCGCGCAGTGTTCTGGTTTATACATTATACACATCACATGAAACTGTTTACACAGATTTAGGATTTCGTTTTAATTTAATTTAATCTCCAAACCATTATGTCAGGCACTGTCATATTTTATTCGTTTTTTCTGCAATTCTTAAAGTTAAGTTTGAAACAAATTTGGCTTTTATAAGGTTTTAGTGAATTTCCATTTTTCCTCTCAAACCTGACCCTAATCTGCCAATGTGTGTTTTCTGCCCCAAGTGTCAGTATTGTGGCATTCTCAAAATTGCCTTTCTAAGCCACCCACTCCATTCTCACAGCCAAACACTAATGCAAACATAGGTTTCCATGAAATGAGCCCTGCATGCAGTTAACACACCCTTGTGTCATCCTCTTATTCCTCTTCCATTTTTCATGGCTCTAAGTTTGTTGTTCCTTACAGGCATGTTAGCCCGCCAGCTCAGACATTCATTTCCTACAACATTTAGCTGGAAAACAACATGATACATCTCTCTCTGTTGCTAAGAAACAGCTTGCTGAAGGCTGCAAGTTGTATTTTGGCCTTTTTAGATTGATAGACCTATTTTATTGATGTCTAAAGGGAAAATGTGGGTTTTTAATAAAAAAAAAATTAAAAAACACTAATTCAAAACTTTTGTACCACACAGTAGATGTTTGTTTTAGAACATGAAGTCGTTGTTCTCCACTAGTGTCCCTGAGTTATGACAAGACTCGTCTCGGTCATTGAACCATAATGTGCTGTTCTGGTTTATAGCCATTGAGGAATGTCAACAGTCCCGTGAAACTATTTACTTGGACTTTGGGATCCCATAGCTTTGAGCGCACAACAACCTTGTCATTTTTGCAGTTCTGACCAATTTTGCAAAGTTTAACTACATGACGCAACATAATCTCATATCTTTTATCTCGGTTTTGCCATTAGCTTTCTTTTCTTTGATGAGGGAGGTACTTTGGGAATTGCTAAATGCTTGAAACTAAACATCCTGTGCTATTTGTTTTCATACAGATGGTTTAAATTGATGGGCAAGACGGGAAAGGCTGACAAAGACAGGGGTGAGGTGCTCATAGACATTCAGTTTATGAAGAACAACATGACGGCCAGCATGTACGACCTCTCCGGGCAGGACAAGTCACGCTCACGGCTCGGGAAGCTTAAAGATAAGCTGAAAGGGAAAAAGAAAGATGGGATGTCAGATTCTGCTTCCGCCATTGTGCCTTCAGTACTGACTGACAGCGAGGGTGAAGAAGAACCTGACTCTACACCTGGAGCCAAAAAGAAGAATAAACTCAAATCCCTTTTCAAACCCAAGCCGGGTTTGCACCGTAACATTTCCCAGTCCATGTCCACGCTCACCACCCTGCCTGAAAAAGACTCGGCCATCAGTCTGAGCAGATCGTCTGGCCTAAATGTAGAGTCTCCTGAAGGTATCGCAACATTATTTATTGCTGTAATATTTTCAGTATTAGGGATGGATGATATGTCGGCTACCATATTTATTGTTCTAGTAGATCAGTCAATACACTATGGTGCCAGCGACGCCAAAGTCCTGGGTTTGATCACCAGAGAAATCATGAACTAATAAATATATGCAAATCCCTTGCATCTTCTAAATGCAATGTAAATATTGAAATCATCTGATATTAATTATACTGGTTTAGTCTTGATTTGGCTGAAGTTTGAATCATATTTATTTATTTAAAAATTAAAACACTTAACATTTTGCCCATGACATTTGAGATGCACCAGTATTAAAATTCTGGCCGATCCCAATAAGCTGAGAATTTTCATGTTATGGCTGATAACTGATAAATGGCCGGTATTGAATTTTTTTTTACTGTTTTGTATATATATAAACTAAAAATAAAACCCTAATACTTCAAATTAATATTTAAATGCTACAAGTGAATTTTATCATCACAACATTAAAGTATAGTATGAGAAATTGATATATATTTTAAGTTTAATTTTAATATTATATATAACAGTGTTAGTAAATTATTTGTGTTTTCAAAGATTCATTTTAAACAGGGTAATTATAGTATACTTAAACCACTTAAAAAAAAACTTTTTAACAAACTTTATCTGAAATAAAATAAAATATAAATTATTTTTATATAATGAAAATATAAAAGGCCAGTTGCCAAGGCAATATTTCTCATTTTTGGATAGTTTAACTTGATGGCTGAAATAACTGATCTGAAATAAAAATAAAACTATGAAGACATATTTAAAAAGAAAAAAACTAGTGACAAAAACTCAAACAGATTTTTACCAAAACACAATTACAAAATTACTAAAACTTTAAAATAAAATAAAAACGAATTCAAAACTCTCAATGATACTAAAATAACACTGATTATAAGTTAGCATTAGATGATGATGAAGGTAGTCTATATGTAAAAATATGGAAAATGAACATGCACAATTAAATATCCCATACTGACTAATAAATTGCTAATAAACGACACAAATCTCCAGTATAATGTATACAGATAATCACTATAGTACCGATATGTTGTGCATCCCTACATAATTGAAAACATAATTAGCAGAAGGTGGGGTCTGCCCAAACTGATAAATTGGTGCAAAATATTAGTGTAGTATTATTGTAATTTCCTCTCTTTTTTTTATCTTCAAAGGCAAAAAGAAATTTAAATTTCTGAAGCACAAGCGGACTGAAAGCTCTGACAATAAGGTTTCCCAGGGCACCGGCTCTCTTGGACTGGGCATGGTGCAGAGCAACGTGTGCGTCAACGGCAGTCACGTCTACACAGAAGAACCAGAGAGTAGAGGATCCAGGGCTGGTTCCACCTTCAGCCTGAACAGCTCAGGCCACGGATCCATGGAGGACCTGCGCAGAGGTCATGACAGGAAAACTTCCAGCACCTCAATGGACTCTCTTAAAACCACCAAACTGATAAATTGGTGCAAAATATTAGTGTAGTATTATTGTAATTTCCTCTCTTTTTTTATCTTCAAAGGCAAAAAGAAATTTAAATTTCTGAAGCACAAGCGGACTGAAAGCTCTGACAATAAGGTTTCCCAGGGCACCGGCTCTCTTGGACTGGGCATGGTGCAGAGCAACGTGTGCGTCAACGGCAGTCACGTCTACACAGAAGAACCAGAGAGTAGAGGATCCAGGGCTGGTTCCACCTTCAGCCTGAACAGCTCAGGCCACGGATCCATGGAGGACCTGCGCAGAGGTCATGACAGGAAAACTTCCAGCACCTCAATGGACTCTCTTAAAACCTCTGACCTACAAACTCAAGAGAATGCAGTGGAAGAGATGCGCAGAAGACAAGAGGAACAGAGGAAACGGGAAGAGGAAGTCAGGAAAAGACTAGAGGAGGAACGGAAACGGGCTGAAGAGGAAGAGAGGAAGGAAGAGGAGAGGAAATGGTTGGAAAGAGAGGAAGAGGAGAGGAAAAGGATTGAGAGAGAGGAAGAAAGGGAAGAGGAGAGGAAGCAGATGGAGAGAGAAGAAGAGAAGAGGAAGCTAGAGAAACAGGAAGAGGAAAGGAGAAGAATTGAGGTAGAGAAGAGAGAAAGAAAAAGGATTGAGCAGGAGGAAATGATCAGATTAAAGAAGGAACAGGAAAGAAGGAAAGCTGAGGAGGAGAAAAGGAAGAGAATGGAGGAAGAGGAAAAGGCTAGGAAGGAAGAAAATAAATGGAGGAGAATGGAGGAAGAGGAGAGAACGAGACTTGAGAATGAAATGTTGCGGAGAGAAGAAGAGACAAAAATGGAAAGAAGACGTGCTGAAGAAGAGGAAAGACTACAAAAGGAAAAAGAAAAGGTAGAAGCAGAGGAAAAGAGGAAAAGGATAGAGGAAGAAGAGAGAAGACTGTCTGAGCAGAAAGAGAGAAAAGGGCAAGAAAGGTTACGTTTGGAAAAAGAGACGATGGGGCTTGAGAACAAGAAAATGGAAGAAAGGATGAGAGAGGAGCAGGTGCGAGAAAAGGCTGAGGAAGAGGAGAAGAGGAAGCTGAAAGAGAAAGCAGACCAGGAGAGAATCAGGCAAGAGAAAGTAGAAATGGAGAGACAGAAGAAAGAGGAAGAACAGCGGCCTGAGGTGAAACCCAGGAGTGCTCGACTGAATACGAGTAAAAAAGGACCTGACGAGATTAACTCGGACTACATCCCATCTGCCAGTCCCTTTGAAGACCTTCTCTCATTCGATGAGAGCTCCACCAATCCCACCGTTTCTCAACCTGAAGCCCTCAGTCGGTCCACCAAAGTCTCTGCAGTCAAGCCAAGGTCAGTGTCTTCTTACCTGAAAGCTCAGAAGTTTGTGTTTTTAAATTACATCTAGTTGGCCTTATTCATGAAGCATAAACAATTTTTTTAACGTAAATTGTTAGTGAAACCATGAAACCAATCTGCGTGTATTACATGAATTAGGCCCAAAAACACAACATGGCAACTTAATAATTTATCTGTTCTCAATGAAAGCAAAATGCTGTGTTAGGTGTTAAAATCAGCCACTCGGAACATCTTTGATATTTAATATACAGCTACGTGGATTTTGGACCATTGGGATGTCACTGTGGGTGGGGCCACTTTTCATAAAAAGTTATATATATGTTGAAGCTTGATGCATTCAACTGACTGGTCAAGGTTGCTTGTTTATATATATATATATATAAACAAGCAACCTTGACTAGTCAGTTGAATGCATTTAGCTTCAATGTACCAATCAGAACCAAAACCTTTTTCACGAAGTTTGTGGCTTGGCAGACATTTGGCTGACTCTAAAACTCTTTGCAACTCTAAGAACTCTCAACGTTCTTCATAACCCATACTTTCATCATTTCTCAGAGCTGTTTCAAATCATTCTCCAAACGTCTGCTTTTTTTTTTTACCAGTTCTGCTGGAAGGCAAATCCATGATCACAGCTTGAATACTAAAGGCATGGAAATGTCTCTCAGTGTTTCTGTAGTATGCTTAGACTAACTCAATTTCAGTGTTGTAGCGCTCATAACACCATGCTGTCATGATTACCGCCATCATGTAAGTGCATTTGGCACTATAATGAAATATGCAGTAGTCTGTGCATGTGTTGGTATGAGTACGTGTCTGTACAAGTCCAAAAAAACATCTGGCATGAAACGCAGTTCTTTTGAAACTTTCAAGGACTCGAAGTAAGGATAATTCCCATTAACTTTTTGTTTTTCTCATCAAATTTTCTGAAGATGATCATCATACCAACTAAACTGAGTAACTCTTAACCAAATGAAATACCCAAATATGAATAAAGAGTCTTTCTTACCATGGTCTTATCTGTTTATTTCTGCTGAGATACATTAATGCTGACAGTTATTTATAAGGTCTATAACCCTCATTGTGTGCGCTTGTTGTGGTACTTGATTGAGCTCTAACCCAGGGGAAACTGGAGAAATCTGTTTCCCTGGAATACAGCTGATCAGGCAGTTCCTTTTCTCTGACTCATGCACTTGAGGGCTTCATGAAACAGTTCTGGAATGTGTAGGAGACTGGAGAGCAAATAGCATGATTTGTGGGTGGCTCTTTAAATCTAAACCAGTTATCTCTTTAAGGCAACAGTTAAAGTTTTTTGCAAGTTTCTCTCAGAAATCTTTATTGCTAAAATGTAGTAAATGTCCATCAACTTATTCCAGACAGGTTGGAATGACATGAGGATGAGAAAATGATGACATAATTGAAATTTTAATGTTAACTATCCCTTTAAAAAGTTTATGGATATTGCTAACATTTGCTCAATAACACAGGAGCATGTTTTATTAAAGTAAACCGGGTCCGTTTTAATGACTTTCAGTGGTTTTCATGGTTGTTGACCAAAGCAAAGTGGCTTTAACTTGCTTGCCACTGTATTTCAATATTTAGCAGATGTGTTTGATTGAGTTTAATGTTCCCTTTCATTATCCTGCTTCTTCAGTTCTTCTGTTTCTGGAATCTTCTTTTCGCAAGCATCTATGCCAAACACCAATCCGTTCTTAGATGACTCTGATGTTGATAGTGGAAACACTGAGAAAGTTGTCCATCTCGGAGACACCGCAGAAAGGTCAGATAAGAAACGACATGCACCAATGCCTACCCAGAACAAGATGCAGATGGGAAAAACAGACATCCCTCCAAGAGCACCAGCAATTCCTGAAGGCACACAAGCTTTTCCATCTAGAGCATCTGAGGACGATGGAGACACTGATTCCTGCAGTTTACGATGGGACAAACGTTCCGCACCTTTACCACCAAAGAACAAGCAAGAAGTGCAAAACGAACATGCAGACCAATCTACCACACCTCTTCATACCGGAGAATGGAGAACTACTAGATTACAGGAAAAAGACCAGACTAATAAAGTGTGGCCAGTTTTGCAAGATGAGTCAAGGACCTCTGATGCAGTCAATTTTGGGAACACCAGTTTATCAAATCTTAGCCAGGGTCATCCCAGTAACAGACAAGAAACCAACCCTTTTATATCTATCGAGGTCAAAACAACTAAACACAGCAAGGGTCCCGCTCCAAAGCCTTTATTACAGTCAAAATGTTGCAAGACATCTGCATCTGAAACTGAACCCAACAACCTAGCAATTAGTAATGTCCATTTGACTGAACATGAAACCAGTGCTGCCTCAAACTCTTGCATTGGTCAACTAGATGAGTCGACTGACAAGCTTGATGATGATCTTGCATCTGATGAGCCTTCTACCAAACCCGAGCCTTTGCACTCTGATGACCTTTCCTCAAGAGAATTACCAGCAAATTCTAAACTAGACTCTCTTGGAGAAGACGTACCTTCAAGTTCTGATCCAGTCCTTGGAAAGGTTCTCTGCACTGTGAAGGATCCCAAGAATACTGAAAATGTCTTGCTTGAGAGTGGTGTTTTCAAAAAGAAGAGTCGGGCCCCATTGCCTTCTGCCAAATCAGCATCCGGCCAGCAACCAGAAGCTGCACTGAACTCAACTAATCAACCCACCATACAAGATCAAGACAAGTCATTAACTATTAATAGTAGCAAGTCAACTTCTTGTTTTACCGAATCCCTGGTGAACTCATCGTCAACCTCCAGTCAAGTTCTCACTCCTCTGAGAATGGAAGCAGGTCATGGGTCAGGGCACCGGTCTCTCCCGCCTGTCAGAGTGTCACCTATTGATGTTCAGCCCGTCGCTGGGCAGAAAAATGGGAGTGAAAATGAGAGAACAGGTGATCCTGCCTTCAAACCCTGCAGGTGAGGCCATGCATAGAACTTCTAGAGACCCTTAAAACTAGTAGCAGAAGTTGTTGGTAGGTTCCAGTTAGCCATCCTGTGGTAGTTCTTAAAATTTCTAAAAGTTGTAAAGTTTTAAGCAGTCTTCGTTGTAGAATCCATTGTCCAAATGTCTCCCTATTTACCAATTCTGCCGAAAGGCAAATCCATGTTCACAGCTTATATAATAAAGGCATGGAAATGTGTCTCAGTGTTTCTGTAGTATGCTGAAGCCCAAAGTATGCTACGGACACGGAAGGTGAAATCTTGAGACCGAAGAGTCCACTATGTAGTACTGTGCAAATGTCAAACTCGTTCATCCGCGGTTGAGCACACTTAGTAGCAGTAGTGAAGTAGCATGTTGCCTGTAGATTCCTGTTAGAAAAACTCTGAAGTGTTCCAGAGTAGTTGATTTTGTCAGCTACTAGTAGTTGATTTCAATCACTCATTTTCAGTGAACAGTGGTGTAAAAATGATCGGAAAACTTGATTAAACTCACCAACTTTGCTCATGAATATTAATTACATGACATGATGTCCATCTAGTTCTACAACCTCAGTGGTGTTCAATCCTGCTCCTGGAGGGCCACTGTCCTGCAGAATTTGGCTTCAACTTGCCCCTACACACCGTTTCTCAAAAGCATTGTAGGATAAAGTAAATTGTTGAAACCACTGGCACCAATGGTCAGTGTAATCTATTTGCTTTTGGGAACCACAGGTCTGGAAGTTTCTATCAATATTGGACACCTTAATTATCTGGTTGGGTGTTTTAATTGGGGTTGGAGGTAAACTCTGCAGAAAGGATTGGACACCACTGTCCTGCCTTAATTGTTACTTACTGCTTATATGATTGATTATCCACAGAACATTTTGCTTGGTTTTAAAATTGTCATTTGTTTTGGCCAAATACAATGATTATTTCCCAAAAGGTAGGGATGTATAAGTTACAGTGGTTGTTATGACACAACTTGTAACCACCAGTACATGTAACTTATTGCTTGACTGCAAGACGTGTCGTGCATATCTGTTTATGTTGTATTACACTCTGGACCCTAGATTACTCATTATTGGGACTTTCATGTGACATTCCGCATAACTGGTCTTTCTGAAAAACATGGTTTGCAATGGTTTAAACTTTGTCTTTTCAGAGTTTCTGATCATATGGATGGGGTGTTTAATTTCCCAGTGTGAACTTTATATTTTTGCATTAATTCTAAAATGGTTCTCGGATAATTGAAAACCACAGATATGAACACTTTCATCTTTGAAAATAAAGGCATCAATTTTCACATTTAACAATTCCCTCCAATGCTCTTTGAAGTCCAAAAAATCAGGGCAGAATGTATTCGTCACCCTTTTTTTTTTTACAAACGATTATATCAAAATGATGTCTTCTGGCAGAGTTCTGCGATTGATTGCTTTGTATTCCACCCCTGCAATCTCGGATCTGCCTGTAAGACTTACAGCTCTCTTTCTCTTTTCAGGCCCCATGCAGTGAAACCCCTGAGCACCACTGACAAGCAACCAGACCTCAGAGAGACCCAAGACTGTTCCAGATCTGCTAAAATTACAGATGACATGCAAGTCAAGATGAAGGTAGCGTGAGCTTTTTTTTTCTTCTCTTCTACCATTGTGTAGCCATGCTTTGAAGCAAAATATGGCTCTTTAAGATGTTGCTCCTCTCAGCTGACTTTAAGCAAGCTATTTGTGTTCAACTGTATCTTTCAGGCCCCAGAGGCTAAAGGGACGGGGCCGTACTCCCAGCTAACCCATGAAGAACTCATTAACTTGTTGGAAAAGCAAAAGCAGCAGCTTTCTCAGAAGGACGCTAAGATTGGGGAACTGGAGCTGTATATAGATGATCTTCTGGTTCGTGTCATGGAGGACAGCCCCAACATTTTAATGTCCTTGAGCTCGATGAAGAAGTCAGTTTGAGTACTTTTGTAGCAGACAGTTTTGTATTTAATGTGCACTGCAATCACAAATATGGGGTGAACAACAGTACAAGGTTGTGGGTAAATCACAGAGGCTTTCACTAAAGCCAGTAGCTATAACTGCACACACACTAGTGCGCTGAAGATAAGGGTGTATACCTGATGTCTCGCACTAAATGGTGACGACATGAATTTTTGTTATTTGGCTTACTTCAGTTTGTGACTGATGCATTCTTGTACATGTTGAAATAAATCATATGTTAAGTATTTTCTCCAAAGGTTTTTTACTATCCGTTTTTTTCCATTTGAATTGCTAATATTCTTTGATTAGTGTTATATAATATATATCAGATATAATCTATTCAATATCATCTATTCAATATTTTGGTCAAAGCGTTTGATGGATGCAACCCATGTGTTAAGTAAACAAAATAACACTACATATATTCTTGAAAAATCTTTTATATAAATTACAAAGCTGTATGATATTTTGTAGACAGATCCCTGTATTGATACATCAATTTTCTTTTCAATGGAGCACTTTAAAAGAATCAGTTCATCTATATATAATGGATATGTGATAATCTGTATGTTATGCCTTTTGTCATGTAAGCTGAAAGCTTTATTATTCTCTGCTTTTGAAATAAAGTCACAGGCATGGCTCTGCAAAGGGCAACGTCACGACATTGTGTCTGTGTGCATTTTTAAGAATACAAGCTTTTAATGATTATTTTAAAAAGCATTGAGGGAATGTTAGATGCTGTATATGCAGGCTGTCTTCACCGCACTCCTGTTTACATGCTGCTGTCCCTGTGGGATTGAGGAAGGCTTGAAAAAAAAAATTAACACATTGAAATTGACCATGGTGTCAATCATTTCTTATAACTTGGTGGTTATAGCCTCCACTGTTATACATCAGATCAGAATCAGAAGAGCTTTATTACCAAGTATGTTTACACACACACAAGGAATTTGACTTGACGACAGGAGCTTCCAGTGTAGAAGTACAAACGTAGTGCAGACATACATAGGAATAACACAGTAGGGATGTAATATAACACTAATATAATGAAAAAAAGAAACATTGAATAATGTACTATATACAGAAATAGAAGTATAGGAAAAAATTAGAGAACACACCCCTGGGGGGCGCCAGTGCTGATAGTGATGGTCCTGGATGTGAGTTTGCCCAGCCTCACTAGCTGCTGCCTGTCTGTCAGGAAGCTGGTGATCCACTGACAGATGGAGGTGGGCACGGAGAGCTGGGTGAGTTTGTCTGAGAGAAGGTCAGGCATGATGGTATTGAAGGCCGACATAATGAAAGGGTAACGTGTGTGGAAGCTTCACGGTTTGAAGGAGACCCCATATGAATTGTTTTTGGTTTTACACAATAACTAGCTAGTCTTATGATATTTTTTGGGTGGAAAATACCATGGTAACTAGTTTCCACTAATCTATACAGTTTTATTGTGTTGGTTATCTCAGTTATTTTATTAAACTCATTTTTTGCAGACTTGTCTTTAACAATAAAATATTTCCAACTACAAAAATATTTAGATATTTATAAACATTAAGTCAGAAGTTTCTAGAAAAGAATATTGTCATTCGCTACAGCTTTTGCCATATAAGACAGTGGTTCCCAACCCTGGTCCTTGAGGCACCCCAACACTGCACATTTTGCATGTCTCCCTTCTCTGACACACCAATTTCAGGTCTTGGAGTCTCTACTAATGAGCTGATGATCTGAATCAGGTGTGTTTGATTAAGGAGACATGTAAAACATGCAGTGTTGGGGTGCCTCCAGGACCAGGGTTGGGAACCACTGATACAAGACACCTGTATTACGCTATCTGCCGCCTTCGAGAGCTTACAGCTGAATCCAATTCGTTCATAATTGACGAATTTTGCAACATCGAACTGAATTTGAATCAACATTGAACAGACTCGTGCTGAATAACGACAAGGCTGGCTTCTGTAGAGCTATTTACAGTTGAATTGAACTTGATTTATAACAACAAAATTGGAATGTGTCTCATATTTGAATACGTTTGCATCATTAATTTTGTTGTAGTAACTTGATTTGACAATTAATAATTAATGACGATACATATTTGACATTTCTGTTATTATTATTTCTATTTTATTTCCCCGTAGGAACTTATTATTATGGAACTTTTACTAACAGTCACGTTTCCGCCCGGACCAAAACGTCATCAGGAAGCGCGGCGGGCGGTGTTAAAAACAAACGTACACATGTCGCAAGAAGAGATTTCAGCCGCCTTCAGAACAGAAACAACGCGTTTTGATTGTCTATCATAGTAATATTCCACCGACCATTTGAGGAGCAACTGCCACCAGTAAGATCCCCAAATATTTTAATACTATACATTGCCTAATTGTGTTGACACTTGCTGAACAGTGTGATCCTCTTTCATTAATTCCATATTGAGAGTCTGATGGTGGCCTATAGTTGATGTATTTCTCATGCAGGTATGCCGAGCAGCTGTCCCGAGTGTGGCTCATCTAATGTGGTGGAGGATGATCTGTACTCTCAGAGGCAGTGGGTGTGTGTGGACTGTGGATCAGTGGTCTCTGAGGGACATCTGACCACCACAGTGAGCGATGAGACCCAGGGCAGAGGTAACCAAGCACGGGACACTTCGCTTTCATCTGATCTTAGTTCAGTCTGCTTGAAAACTGCTGGTTTGACATCCACTTCTTTTGTTTTGTCCAGCTGTGCCCTATCATGCTTCCACAGAGGTGTTAAAGAAACCGTGTAGAAATCTAATTGCTGGTAAGATCAACAGCTCATAATATTTGACAAACTAGTTAAGTTATTAAAATGTTTGGCGCTTGCTGTCAGGTCCAGCGAGTGGATTTTTGTTATGAAAACGTCTCTTTCTGGTATCCTAGTGTACATGTATGTCACTGTGTTATTTATGTACTATTACAGTATTTATTAATATTTTGAATCAGCCTTTGTTTTTATTGACAAAATGAGAAAAAAAATCCAGAAAATCACATTGTAGGATTTTTTAAGAATTTATTTGCAAATTATGGTGGAAATTTTATTACAATTTAGCTGCCTATTATTGGTTAGCTGAAATAATGTTAGTTCTATTTATGGTTAATGGAATATTCACCCAAAAATTAAGATTTGCTGTAAATGCGTCCACCCTCGGGTCATCCAAGATGCAGATGAATTTGTTTCTTCATCTGAACAGATTTGGAGAAATGTAGCATTACATCACTTGCTCATCAATGGATCCTCTGCGGTGAATGGGTGCCGTCAGAATCTAAAGAGTCCAAACAGCTGATAAAAACATCACCATGATCCACATGACTCCAGTCCATCAATTTATGTCTTGTGAAATGGAAAAACTTTTTTTTTTTTTAAGAAACAAACTGATATTAATGTGTTTTAATTTTAAACCATCATCACTTCTGGTCAAAATATGAGTTCATAATCCATAATCATGCTTCCTCCAGTGAAAAAGTCCATCTTCTGTTGTCCTCTCGCATCATATCCACTGCAACATATTTGTTTAGACATGTTTTGAACAGTTTTTCACTTGCAAACGGTGTTTGGTCTGTGCATATTTCTCTCCTAATTCAGCTGCTATAACTTTTTCAATAGAGAAAGCAATATTGTAGATTGAGGACTGTATTTTAGTCTGAAGAAACAGTTTGAAGTTAAAAACATGTTAATGATGAATTCTGACTTATACTTTCATTCTGACGGCACCCATTCACTGCAGTGGATCCATTGGTGAAGAAGTGATGGAATGCTACATTTCTCAAACTTATCTAAATCTTGGATGGCCTGAGGTTGAATACATTTTAAGCTAATTTTATTTTTTGGGTTAACTATTCCTTTAAACACACACAATAAATAAAATTAGAAAAGTTTCAGAAATAAAAATTTTATTCATTTAATATTTTATTTCAATTATGAAAATGACAGTGTATTTGTCAGTTTAAAATGTTCCTCTCTTTCCAGGCTTTTCTCGGGTCCGTGCGCTATGCCGTATCCTCCGGTTATCCAGCGATATGGAGTCGGCAGTAGTGAGTCTCTTTGAGCGTGCGTACAACCACCCGAACTTCATCTTTGTGACCTTAACCAAGAAAGAGATCTTGGGAGGCTGTTGTGTACTCTCCGTCTGTCGCCAATGCAACTGGCCTGTTGCCATGGGAACCATTGGTTACCTGTTGGGGGTGGACAATGCAGCACTGGGCACTGTTTATCGGGAGTTTACAAAGGCTCTGAACATTGAGATCAGCACTATCGGCATCATGGACATGCTGGAAAGCTTCTGCTATGAGTATGTCTAACGCTTTTATGACTTGCACAATATTTTAGTTGATGTAAAAATCAGATTGTTCACTTGCGGTGTTTTTGTAGTTTCAAGCTGGGTCCTCAACAGGTGGAAGAGGTGTTTGCTGAACCCGCCCAACGGCTGGTGGACCGGACGTCTGCTTTGATTGAACTAGCCGCTGATGCCTGGATAGTGACAGGCCGCCAGCCTTTGCCCCTCCTCTTTGCAGCAGTGTATTTGGCCTGGCAGTCGCTAAATCCTACGGTGAGTGACGTAGCCTAATATTCTAATAAATGTGTCACGTCAGTGATTAACACTGAAAGTGAGACACTTCTGATCAAAGATGAAATCTGCAATTTTGCAGTTTGCAAAAGTTACACACAAAAGTTGAATAAATCCTGTTCTTTTGAGCTTTCTAATCAAGGAATAGACCGCACAACTGCTTTCAACATTGATAATAGTAATAAATGTTTCTTGAGCGGCCAATAATCATTAGAATGATTTCTGAAGGATCATGTGACACTGAAGACTGGAGTAATGATGCTGAAAATTCAGCTTTGCATCACAGGAATCAATTATATTTTCAAATAGAAAAGTTATTTTGAATTGTTGTAATATTTCACAAAATTACTGTTTGCTGTATTTTTGATCAAATAAATAGAGCCTTTGGTGAGCAGAAGAGACTTCTTTCAAAAGCATTAAAATATCTTACTGACACCAAACTTTGAACGATAATTGTCAGATGTTGAAAGTATCGAACAAGTGTTGAGTTGTTCTATCATATTTACAATAATTCCGTCAAAAACAGCATAACTGAAAACGATGCATAAATTCTTCCTTGCATAAATTGTTTTGGTGTATACATTCTTGCATCTGATTAACCTATAGCTTGCTTTACACTGCTAATTATGTTTTTATTCTCATGTGCAGCTGACAAAAAATAAGACATGAGTGTCATGACAAATAGAAAGTGAACATTTTATTTTACGCAAACCAGAAACATTTACTTCAGAGTCATTTTTACATATTTCATATCACAACAGGGGAAAAAAGTGTAAAAGCAATGTGCTTTCTCATTAAAACAACTTTTTGGTTCTTTATATATATATATATATATGTCATTAGTCAGTGTAACTTATCTGCTATTTAATGCCAAGCTTAATCATTACACATCATTTTGATATTGTAAGGGAAAATGTTTTCCCTGCTGGTGAGTTTGCCAAATGTTGCGTATGGGTTGACGGGTAACATAGTTGACAATTTCACCATTTTGACTCTGGCAGGTTTTGTCTGGCCAACCAAATGTTATTTTCTTCACCAGATTTTATTTTCTTCAACCTTGAATTTTAATATCTATTTGAATTTAAAATCATACAAATATTGCCAACCACAACAATACCCAATATAGTTGATGGGGAGTGTATATACTCCTTGACAATAGGTCGTTGGCGATAAAATATAGAACATTTACCATAATGTGTTCACAATTGTCCACAGCAGAAGAAAACCAGTATCACATGCTGGTCTTGTGCTTTTAAAAAAAATATATTACCCCTTAATCGCCAGAAAAACTGCCACAAACACATGATTCCTACAACCTGTTCAGTTCTTAGCTGATTTTCACATGTATGACATTTTATGCCTAATCCTGATTTCAAGGTTCGAATTATGGCTAGAGACCAAAGAAAATGCAGACGTTTTCTCCAACATCTGTGGGTGTTTTACTACATCTAGATATAGATTTATATATTTAAAAAAAAAAACTTGTAAGTTCTTTGACATGGCGTATTTGATCATATTTTTCTACTCCTTTGCAGAATGGAAATGATAGTTTTTTTTTTTTCCCCCCATTCTGCAAATGAGTTGAAAATTATAACACTCATCGTGACCGCCATAGTCATTCCTGAGACATGGAGCAAAACAGGCCCAGCAAGGGTAACTGCTACTAGGTTTAAAAATAAAAATATTTTAAATGTCATGAGGGATTAATAATAGAATGTATTTAACACAATTATCACCTTCAATTTAAAGCAGGTTCCATTAGCATCTAGCACCAACAGAAAAAAAGAAAATGGCTACTTCATGAACTCCATTGGTTTTGTGAAAGAAATGCCAAATTTGTCAACCCCGTCAGATGTCACCACCATAAGATTGTGTTCCAATGATATATCAAAATACTTCAATGTGACTTTTGAATAAAAGCTTTATAAACAATAACATACTGTTGTGTTTGTTTTAATACAGTAATTTACTGATTCAATGTATTTGATTGTTAAAATGACTACAAATGCAGGTTTTCGTCACCTCCGTCAGTTGAATATTTTGATAATATTTCATTATGATATTTTATGTTTGTTGTGGAATTGTCGGTCACATGTGAAAGTGTAAT
>NW_015505811.1:417872-512763 GCF_001515645.1 Sinocyclocheilus grahami
TGGTTTTGTGAAAGAAATGCCAAATTTGTCAACACCGTCAGATGTCACCACCATAAGATTTTGTGTTCCAATGATATATCAAAATACTTCAATGTGACTTTTGAATAAAAGCTTTATAAACAATAACATACTGTTGTGTTTGTTTTAATACAGTAATTTACTGATTCAATGTATTTGATTGTTAAAATGACTACAAATGCAGGTTTTCGTCACCTCCGTCAGTTGAATATTTTGATAATATTTCATTATGATATTTTATGTTTGTTGTGGAATTGTCGGTCACATGTGAAAGTGTAATCTGTCTGCTAACACCAGAATGTGTTTTGAAATGTTAATAACATCTTGAATGCTGTTAAAGATAAAGTTGAAATTATATTACACAGTCCAAGCTAAAAAAAAGCACATTTTGTTAAAAAATAGAAAAATTGGGAGGTTGTATCAAAGCATAGCTCAGTAGCTTAGTACATCTAAGATACATCAATGTAGTTTCATTTGTCTGAGTACAAGGTTTTATTATTTCAATTTTGCACCCTGTTTTGTCCCACTTCTCGAGAATGACAATTTTGATACACATCAAAATATTGTATCAAAATGTATTTTTGATAAGTGTATAGAAGCAGATATATATATATATAATTAGAAAAATCTTCATTCTCTGTGGGGGAAAAACAAGTCATGGAAAGTTTATATATATATATACATGTATACTTTTACTCCGCAACATCTAGTTAGGTAATATTAGGCGGTTTTTAATTTCAAGATGCAGGGCTGTTATGAATGATGGCGGTCACAATGATTTAAAGTGCCTAATCTCGTTGTCTTATTTGTAGTCCTTCACGAGAGCTGATGAGCCCAGTCGAGGACTTGCATTTACACAAGGTATTGACCACTTGAAAATGTTTGAATGTCATTGCATAGATGACAGAATAGCAATCTAACCGGCATTTATTCTAAAGAAAGGGCATGAATGAACATGCTTTTCGCAGTTAAAGCAGCATTATGTAACTTTTGGTTAATAAACAGAACTGCACACATCCCGCGGAAGAACATTCTAACCGGAGCTACTTCTATAAGTTTATGTCTATGGCGATTCACGCAGGTATGTGTTACTCCGCAGCGGTGACGACCCGACCAGCCTACAATAGTCAAAATATAACTACTTATTATAAGTGTGCCGTGGTGATTCAGAATAAGACAGAAACGCGGTTTGGAAGATGAGTTCATGATGTACTCGCTCATTATATACATTTTGCACATTTTAAACACAGAAAAAGTTACATAGTGCTGCTTTAATGTGATGATCTACACCTGTGGTTGTTCAAGGACATCTGTGCCGACTTGATAACTGACTTTAAATCCACTGTTTAAAAGTTTGAAGTCAGTAAGTGTTATACTTTTAATTCCGCAAGGATGCAGAATCAAAACTGACCGCAAAGACATTTATAAAAGATTTCGGAACACTTTACAATAGTTAGCATGAACCAAGAATGAACAATACTTCTACAGCATTTATTAATCTTAGTTCATGTTAATTTCAACATTTACTAATGCAGTATTAAAAGTTGTGCTCGTTAACATTTAATGCACTGTGAATTAACATGAACTAACAATGAACGGCTGTATTTTTATTAACTAACATTAACAAAGATGAATAGATACTGTAATAAATGTATTGAACCTTATTGTAAAGCGTTACCAAGATTTCTATTTCAAGTGAATGCTGTTCTTTTAACTTTTTATTCATCATAGAATCCTGAAACAACTGTATCACCGTTTACTCAAACAAATTAAGCAGAACAACATTGATAATAAATGTTTCTTGAACATCAAATTAGCATATTAGAATTATTTCTGAATTATCATGTGACACTGAAGACTAGCGTAATGATGCTGAAAATTCAGCTTTGCATCAGGAATAATGACATTTTAAAATATATGAAAATATAAAACACCTATTTTAAATTGTATTAAATTTTCATATTTTTACTGTACTTTTGATCAAACAAAAGATTTGAGCATAAGAGACTTTTTCAAAATCATACCGACCCCAAACTTTTGAAAAGTGTACATTGAATTAAAAAATCGCCAAAACACCAATTGCTTAAACGTCTTTATTTTTTTTAATGAATAGCATGCAATAATTTAAACAACTTACAGAAGCTTTCTCCTCAAAGCACAGATGAATCAGTTCACTTTGTTCTCTCTGTTTTTCTGTGTGTGTGTGTGTTTGACTCAGATGCCTGTACCTAGGCTCTTCCCTTCATTATGAATCAGACTTTAACATCTTTGATTATCACGTGAGTGTTCACGTATTGCACTGCACATTCATAAAGCTCTAGTGTACTGAATGATCACAAAATCCTCTTGATTCATCATTCATATGCAGGAAACTGCTAATGGAAAAGTAAACGCCAAAAAAAACAGTCACTAATGGAGTTAACATGAAATCAAAACTCACCCTATTTAGTTCTTTAATGCAAGTTTCTGGATTTATTCTGCATGATTCCAAGTAAAACATTATTTTGTAATAACTTTCATCAAAATAGAATATCTTGCACAGACTCTTACATTTCTTCTTTAAATTAAAAGTGGGGTAAGCGATTTTTCAAAAACGCTTTAGAAAACTGATTCGGGCCTACTAGAAAAACAAACTTGTAGCCAATTAGCAGTAAGGGACGTCTACTCGTGATGTGGAGGAGAGAGCGTTCAGTGCACAGGACGGACATTAGCAAAGCTGAGCGACAGAAAGATAGAGATGGCGGATAAAAAATGCGGAACAAAATAAGGCTTAAGGCAATAAGGCAAGAAGTAGGACCCGTGTAAATATGGGATCAGCTTTCCAGCGCTGGAGAGAACTCAAGGAGCGGAAGGCCTGCGATCGGATGCCGAGGTCGTTTTGTTTCTTCTCGATAGGTGAGTAACACCGTGTCTGCGCCGCAACAGCTACAGTCTGTCTAGTACACTGGACGCGACAAAGCGACCGTCGAAAATCATTTGAAATTTGTTTCAATACGTCATGAATAGAATGCAGCAGCAGTTTTCTGTCGAGGATTTGTCGTGTCGCGCCACGCCACATCCAGTGTAGACCATAGATATGTATATATATCTATGGTGTAGACAGCATGACTGATTATAATGAGTTTCATAGTATTTTGTCGCGCCACTCACGTCCGGTGTACATACAGTGTAACATTGGTTTTGCTTTGTTTCACAGAACTAATCGTTGCCTGGGTTGCGTACGTATGTGTGGGGCGGAGCTATCAAAATAGGGGCGAGACCCTTTTGGGGTAGGGGCGTGTTAGTTTTGGTGATTTCAAATGTCAACATTGGCTACCAGAAATAGCTTACCCCAACTTTAAGGTCACCAACGTCTCCACCTTTCATATAGAGACACTTTTCACCATTCAATTAGTTCCTGATGGATAAAATTGACTCATAAAACATCACATTGTGGAAGCAAAATGGGTTGCAAATGCCACTTCCTGTAACCCTTGTGGGGTTCTTTGAGCGCTCTGAGAAAAGCCCAACATGAAGGTTACAATCATCTGTTTTATTTCAACAAATAGCAATGAATCATTTCAATAAATTACACATAATGAATCATTCAAGTTAGCATTTGCAGTCCCTCAACTACACACAGGGCCGTTTCTAGGCATAGGCGAGCTAGGCGGTCGCCTAGGGCGCCATCAGCTGAAGGGGCGCCAATGAACGCACGTACTGGCACTTTTAGCAGGGTTGTGATAAAGAGTGGCACGGTCACCTTGAAATATGACTGTCGCCCCCACTGGATCCCCCAACATTATTAAAATTAGCTAATTCACGAGATCAATACATCCTTTATTAGACAGCTTGGTCGAGTTAAATGCATTCTTACGGAGGTGTCGAAATGCTGAATCAATTCATTCACTTCCAACAGCACTTAATGGGAGCAGCGTCATAGAGGGCAGAGCGTCACGTTATTTAAAGGGGAAGTTAACGCGTTAACGAGTAGCAAATGATTAAGTAGCTGGATTGGTTACTTTTATGCCATTGATAAAGCTTTTATATGTAGCTTGGGGTAATAAAGGGGTTTTATAGGTTTGACTGAAATAATAATGTAATAACTGACACTTTAAATCAATGTTTCAAGAAACAACAACAAAAAAATTTAACAAAAAAACAAAGACAAAAAAGTAGCCATTGATAATATCTAAACAATATGTAGTAGTATAGTATATAGTATCCAAATCAAAATGTAATAAAATTAATTTATGTGTAAATTATGTGCAATGTCTTAGCCACTTGGGATTGTTACATAGGGCTATACAGGCATCTAGTGGCAACACAATGATATTACAGATACTAAATTGTGCAAAATGCATTCAGATTTGTGGAACTCAATGCACTGAATCTCCACAAATTATTGTCGTTACTATGACAACCAATTTGAATGTGACAAGCAACTGGTGTCTGAAAAAAAAAAAAAAAAAAATATATATATATATATATATACATACATACATATATACACAATAGGGATTTCACCTAGGGTGTCAATTTAGCTAGAAACGGCCCTGATTACACAAGTGTTTCAATTAGTTCTATCTGTTTGGACCCAGACGTTTATTTTATGTACATTTCGTGGGCCATTTATAGATCTTAAATAGCACTTCATGTGTTTTCAGCCTTTCTGAAGTCAACAGTTGCATCATAGTACGACGCTCGCCGTGGCACAGTGGTTGGCCGGTATACCGATGCGACGGTGGCAGGTGAACATTTTGCGCAGCTCTGCACGGAAACGGTCGTGAAGCCACGCGTACAGGAATGGGTTGCAGCAGGACGAGCTCATAGCGCACAGATGACACAGCAGCTGGATCAGCAGAAAATGACGCTTGTTGATGAGGCGGATGTCGATGTCGCGCAGGATGTTGAACACGTGGATGGGCAGCCAGCAGACTCCAAACACCGCCACAACTAGAGACACCAGCCTGAAGATCTTCCGCTTGCGCGCCCGCTGGGCCTCGGCTTGGTCACGTGTTCGGTGTCCAGGGGCCACGCAGTTGCGGAGTTTAACAGAGATGCAGAGGTAAGAGACGCAGACTGCAGATAAAGGCAGGATGTAGGTCAGTAGCAGCGTGCTGTAGGCGTACACTAGTCGCTGGGTCTCCTGGCCCAACCAGAACTCCTCGCAGATTGTCAGACCCTCCTCTCTGAACTCCACATGATACGTGTGGGCCACAGCGGGAGCGACCAGCACACACGACAGCAGCCAGATCCCAGACAGCACGTAAGCGCAGGCCGCCATTGAGATTCGCTTCTTCAAAGGGTGCACTGTAGCATAGTACCTGTTACAACACACAAAGATTTCAGCATTGTTATATATTATATTATTAAATTATTTTTCATTGAAATATATTAGCCCAATATCAAATGAAATAATAATTCATCAAGATATTTTACTACATTATTATTATTTGTTTAATTCTCAAAACTCTCATTAACAGGATAATGTGGAATAAATAATTTCTCATTCATATTAAGATATTTGATTTCTCAACAGAATTAATAGTTATATTTTTACTGTAATAAAAAACGCCGTCATTTTTTTTTTTGAAATATTACCCCCATATCAAATCTAATAATAACGAAAACACATTATATTTTGTATAAAGAAAATTAAGCCTATTTTTGAACTATTACTATTTTTTAGAACTATTCTTATTTTTGTATCATTAAGCTTTTTCCCCTCAAATTCTTATGACTGTAGTTCATCTAGACATTTTACTTTTCGATTGTTTTTTTTGTTTTTTTATCCTATTCTCATTAATAGACTAATGCATAAATAATTAGCATAATTTACTCATTATTTATTTTTAATTAAAATCATTTTAATTTTCAAAAGAATATAGTATTTTACACTACAGTAAAAGTTTTAATTATTTGTTTTGTATTATTTATTTATATATTTTTTATGTAATTATATATATATATAAATTCTTTAGCATTAAGTACTTTTACCTCATTTTACTTTTTAGTTTCAATAATAGAATAATCAAATGCATTAATATTTCTCATTGTTTATATTAAAATCATGTTAATTCTCAATAGAATCAATATAGTTGTATTTTCACTGCACTAAAAAGCAATATAATGGTTTTTTTTACTTATTAAATCAACAAATCAATTCAATACAACACAAAAAAAGAACATTTTATATATTTTTTGTATTATTTTTGACATTACAGCAAAAATGAAATGAATTGTGGTAATAAGAAAATGTGCCTAATTGTCATGGAAAAAAAATCACAATCCAAAAAAGCTAAAATAGGCTTAATTTTTCTACAATAAAATATAATTATTTCTTTCTATATGCGATTTATGGGGTGAAATATAACAGACATGTTCTTAATAGATTTTTTGAGTTAAAGCAATAAAAAAATTGTCAACATAAAATCAAAGCGATTGGAAATATAGTGATAGTGCAGTTTCAAACTGCAGTCTTCACTTCCTAAGCCAAACCTCTAATGATCTCCAAAGACCTTCAACATAAAAAAAGACCAAAACCTTTTCAAAAGAACCATCATTCAGTGCACATCCTTTCATCTCAAGTGATCTGACCCACTTCAACCACACTTAGCTTTGATATCTAATGGTATGAGCCATTAGAGGGTCAGGTGCTTGCACTCACCTGTCGACCGCGATAGCCGTGAGGGTGAAAACAGACACGTATACAGTGACGGGCTGGATCAGGAACACCAGGTAGCACATGAAGCGCCCAAACGTCCACCCGTGAGGGCTGAATGCGTAGGCCAGCGTGAAGGGAACGCAGGTCACGCACATCAGCATGTCCGAGAAGGCCAGATTGCCGATGAAGAAGTTGGTGACGTTGTGCATCTTCCTCGAACGGCAGATGACGTAGATCAGAAGGTAGTTGCCAAAGACGCCCACCAGCAGCACAAGAACATAACAGGGGATGATAAGCGGCTTGAAGGTCTGCAGCAGGGCGACGTCTGCAAAGGGATAGTTGTGAGGGGCCGTGGCGTTTTGGACCACCGTCACCTCGTACACTTGGCTTCCAGGAGGCTCTTCTACACCTTCCAAGCCAGAGCCCTCCATACTTTGATCAAAACTCTCTTGCCTCCCCCTGCTGGACGAAAACACAAAGGTTGATATGTGATTTTCAGATTAACAGTTGGTCAGTGTGGACTTTTCAGTGGTAACTTCTTAAACTTTTACATTTTTTCTCGCTCAGTCTTGAATACGTTGTTACATAACTGCTCAGTTGTGAGTTGAAATGCTTTAATGTACCTGTATGAAAGCAACTTCAGAAAACGAAGATCTTAAAATAGCTCTTTGTTTCACTTTTTCCCAGCATCCAGGCATTTTAAAACACAGCAGTCTTTGCCTGCAGGGATGTATTTTTCCACAGAGCCTGTGTACTTTCACTGTCAAACAAGAATTATGAATGTCAAACCTTAAACGCTGATTAAACTCAAACGTTGTACTCACGTAATTTGTGCAAATACAAAAATAAAATTTTTTATTTACCTTAATGCCACTCATTTGATGATTTGGCATTATATTCATGGGTCTTGCGGAGTTCAATTTTGCAAACATGAAACTTTGCAGTTTCATAAAATGCCCCTCTTTTAAACATTGTATGGTAAGAATGATGAAATGTGTCTATGGAAGTTGCACTATGAAATTTGGGATTCCTTTTTTTATTTACCTTAATGCCACTCATTTGATGATTTGGCATTATATTCATGGGTCTTGCGGAGTTCAATTTTGCAAACATGAAACTTTGCAGTTTCATAAAATGCCCCTCTTTTAAACATTGTATGGTAAGAATTATGAAATGTGTCTATGGAAGTTGCACTATGAAATTTGGGATTCCTCTGTAGAAGCTACTACTGTGTATTTTTGGGTACTGAAATATTCATTTTTAAGTTGATGTACTTTCGCTGTCAGACAAATAAGAACGATAAATGTCAAATCTTAGCAGGTAATCGCTGCATAAATTCAAATGTTGCAATCATGTAATTTGTGCAAATGCAAAAATACATTTTTATTCAATTTAAATGCCAGTCATTTGATGAACTGGCATTATATTCTCTGGTCTTGCTGAGTTCAGTTTTGCAAAGGTGACATTTTGCAGTTTCATAAAATGCCCTCTTTCAAACATCGTATGGAAAGAATGATGAAATGTAGGCTATCTATAAAAGTTACACTATGAAATGTGGGAATCCTCAATAGAAGCTACTGAATTCAATATTTCTGGCTGCTGAAATTAATACATCAAATAATGATGAGTAGTTGACAGTGCAACATGCTAAACTGTTTCAAACAGCATTCTCTTATTAATATTCATTTTCACGCAGGTTTAAAGATCTTTTAATTGAGAGGTATTGTATATATGTATTTAAAAAAAATCATACATTGCGTACATCTGGCGTTCATTAACATCTCTAAAGACTAAACACAAGTTTGTAATGTCATCATATTCATAAGGGCAGCATCTCATCGCATATAATCTGCTAATGGGGACAGTAGATAAAAAGCCCCTTGACAAAGCATAGACCATACGGAATAAAGGTCATGCCTCATCTATATAGTCTGAAAAGGTCCAGACAGGATAATTATGTTCCTTGTGGAGGTGAGTATGCAGTACCATAAATAAACCCATTTATTCTCTAAACCATAAGTGCTACTTAACTCTGGAAGAGCAGAATATTATACTGATAATGGATAATTATTCTCCATTCAGAAATAAAGCTTCCTGTCTTCGGATACATCCTTAGAGCTTCCTAAATGACCTCTCAAAAAAAAAAAAAAGGGTAAGCTGGGACTGAGGCGTGACCCTAAGGTACAAAAGCTAAATGGTACATATTAGTACCTTATTTATCTCCAAATGGTACAAATTAGTACCTTGAAGACCCATGCAAGTAGCCTACTTTAAAAGAACATAGTATCTTACGTGTATATATTTTTTAAAGAGTACCACCCCAGTGTAAGTTTTGTACTTTTTTTCTGAGCATTAAGGAAACTGCTGCGTAAAGGTAAAAAAAAAGAAAAAAAGATTTAGCCTAATCATTATAGATCTCATTAACAGCACACACAAGCTGGCAAATTAAACAGATGCTTAGCTTTCGTCACCCTTGATAGCCTGTTACCTAAATGCAAAAAAATCCGATGTATCGCAAAATTACCAGTACCAGGATATTTAGTTTGGAATATAAAATTATTACATTACCTAAGATAAAGCGATACTCCTGCTTCGGAGAAGTGTGTGAATGCACCTTTTCTCCGGTGCGGTGCGCCGAGTGTTTCCAAACGGCGCGCCGGTGCGTATCTGACGCGCAGCGCTCCGGCTCCGGCTCCGGCTCCGGCTCAGGCTCCGGCAAGCAAACCACAATAATTAGATTATTTAAGAGTTGTGTATATGGCACTTGGGTACAAAATTGACTATTGAAAGATTCTGGTCACTTTCGACACATATTATTTCCCATATGACTCAGTCTGACTCATTTACTGCAATGCGCTTTAGTCAAATATTTTTTTTTTTTTGAAGCTTTTAGGTTTTTATTTTTCGTAAGTTTATACAAAATATTCTCCACTCGACTGTACATCAGCGGGAGACCGAACGTGCTGCAGTAACAAGTGTTTCCCAACGGTCACTGGCTTACTCATGCAAACTGAAGCTCAACTTCTGTCACCCTGAGTCAGTGAAAACCGTTCGAATGGGAGGGGTCTAATTGAGGCTCGAATCCCCTCAACTGAGGTAAAATAAAATATGAATCTATCTATCTGGCTACTCAATAATTAGTCAGAGAACGTTACGCTCGTGAGGAAGTAACGTACCATAGAGCAGTTCGTTCGTTCGCTGTCTGTATTGGACGGTATATCTACAAAATGACTTATTTAAATAAAATAAATACTTGTTTTTTAAAGACGTCTGAATGATAGTTTATGTAACGTAACTTCGTGAAGTAGTGGTGCAAATACCGTTGCGCGAGACGAGCCTCGATCACCCTCAGCTGAGCTCGACCCAAATTAAAGTCAAAATTCGTACATATCTGTCTGTTGTCCATATGAGGAAGTGGCTTTTATCACAAAATGTTCAGCGCTAGTTCAGTTCTTATTACGAATGTTACTTTTCAGCAGAGCCGTTGAAAAAAAACCCGGCTTTAGTAGCTTTCAACGGAGCTGCAGTCGATTAACTTTCTCATGAAGCTGTCTTAACACTGATTGATAGTGATCAATATGGATAGAGTACCGAGGCTAACCTCTTCGTCTACTTTTAGCCTCTGTGAAAAAAGAAAACATCAACGTTTGGAACGACATTAGGGTGAGTAAACTATTTTAATTCGATGGGGGTAAAGTTGAACTATTCCTTTGGGACAGAGAAGCATTAAATAGTAAGCAGTGACACAAGACACCATTAAAATAAAGTAAAATTGGAAAAATGCTAATTTGATACAAGCCCAGAGGTCAGCATAATAAGGCAAACTAATGAGCTTGCATTCATTTTCTGTTACTTGTGGTTGGTTTTAAATGATGAGCTTTCATGGCCTGAGGATCAGAAATCAGCTCTTTTGTGCTGCCAATAACAAGCACCTGTCAGGCAAACACCTGCTTTGATGAATAATAATGAGCTATAAAAACACCGAAACTCATTTACACCACCATTTAGTGGCACACTATTTTCATTTGCTTTGATCACATTTTATTCTTTGCTGTGATTGTTTTTTTGGTCCACTATGTTTTAATGAGTTATCTTAAAGATCTACACAGAGCATCGTCTCTGAACTGAGGTTTCCCACTGGTCCTTTTTAACAGTAAATTTCCCACTGCTGCAGTGCATGCTGGTAATGAAGAGATAAACAAAACAATTGAAAGCGAGCCGCACAGCTCTGACATTCAGAGAAATACTCTTTTGTGCATCTTTGTCTGTGGACATTTCATATATCAGAACTGGAAGGACTTGAGGGGAAAACATAATGTGGCACCAGACGTCATCAGCGAGTGGCATTAGTGCAAGCTGAATTAATATCATATTGGTCTGCACATTATCAGAATATACAAGGGACAAGCTACTGACGCAAGTGAATTTTAAATTAGCACACCATTTACAGCCTCCATCCCATTCAGAACAGATACACATTCTCTAATTTATTTTAGGTTACATAATTAGATTATTTAAGAGTTGTGTATATGGCACTTGGGTACAAAATTGACTATTGAAAGATTCTGGTCACTTTCGACACATATTATTTCCCATATGACTCAGTCTGACTCATTTACTGCAATGCGCTTTAGTCAAATATTTTTTTTTTTTTGAAGCTTTTAGGTTTTTATTTTTCGTAAGTTTATACAAAATATTCTCCACTCGACTGTGATTTGCATATATTTAAAAGGCAGTACATGTACAGCTTCCAAACATATTCCCAGAAGAACAAGCAGATATGTTTCTTTGTGTTTTGTGGAATATGATTCATAGACTGCGAAGTAGAATGCAGAAATCTATTTCCATAATACACATGATTCTTAGCTGCAGTGCTACTGTATGTCAACATTAGACTGAAAGAGGCCTTGTATTTGCATTTGCAGTTTCTGCTTGCACTTCTTTGTATAGCCTTTTTAAAATACACAGAATGGTGTGTTGTTATTATTTTTTGGATGGATGGGTGGACAGTTGGATGGATAGAGAGGCAAAAAGCTGATCACAGAGTCTGAGGGGACTCATGATTATTTCTGCAATTTAAATTCAATATGTGCAGTAAAAATCAATTGACATTTATTACTGTTATTGAGTCAATGTGACTTTGGCCTTTAATTTAGATTTATTTGATCAGGGCTCGATGGCTTCCACATGCTCAAGCCAATTACGGTCCTGCTGTCCAAGAACTGTTTGCCTGGCAATAGCAGATGTGTCTTCTCTGGTTGTTAATGGCTTTTATTTGCTTTGTTATTATGTAGCAGAACATTTTCTTTAGAAGGTGCCAAAGGATGATAAATCATTTTGGATACATAAAACCGTGGCATCAGCTCTGTTGTAAAAAGGTACATTTAAAGCATGCTTTTTATCTCTCCTCCTCGCAAAACATCCATCCATTTAGCTTTTTAGAGACCACAGCTCCCAGATTCTCACTACCTCACAACATAATTCCTTTTCTCATGACGACCATCTCTATTTTCACTCCACTTCATTCTTATATTCCGCCTTTTGCTTTCGTCCCTTCCCTTCTCTGTTTGTAAGATCGTTGTCACAGTTGAGAATCCGATTAAAGGTCTCTAAAAAGCTCAGAAAGCATCTCTGGATGCTGAAATCTTGTTAATGATATTCACTAATCTGCCTTTTGCATGTTGCTATGGGAAAATATCACATTCTAGTATGAGCAGAGAACAAAATGAATGTCCGTATTTCATGCACTCTGAATGCCACGTGGGTTTCATTATGTGTCATGTGCTCAGCTTGCATGGATAGACCATCAAAACAGATTCATTTATTTGTGATTTTTGTACAGAGCATGTGGAGTGTTTTCTCTGTGAAAGCATAATCTGTCATCTTTTATTCACCCTCGTGTAGTTCGAAATTTGACATGAAACAACAACATGAAGGTGAGTAAATGATGCCAGAAATTTGGATTTTTGGATTTGGAAATTTCGTTTTCCCTATGCCTTCAATGGAAGATTTTCCTTCACTGTCAATTTGTCCAAACGAAAATGAGTGTGAATGAAACCTATCACCCTAAAAAGCCCCCTTGCTAACATGTGTTTGTCAAGATCTACAAGGCATGATGTTCTACATCCTGCAAACTATGAACAGCGCTGCACTGGGTGTACATGCATTGAT
Source organism: Sinocyclocheilus grahami (assembly GCF_001515645.1). Classification (NCBI taxonomy): domain Eukaryota; kingdom Metazoa; phylum Chordata; class Actinopteri; order Cypriniformes; family Cyprinidae; genus Sinocyclocheilus; species Sinocyclocheilus grahami. The sequence continues at coordinate 430,708 of NW_015505811.1, forward strand.
GAACATTTTCAGATGCTGTTTTGTTGAAAAGATATTTTGACCAGTGTTAGACTTTGACATGCTGAAAGAGTTCAGTATGAAGCTCCATTTCTGTTTGCTGTCATTAAACGCAAAGGCTTTCATTCTCATTCATGGTTTCGAAAGGCAAACTGTTCTGAGGTTAGGCTGTTTAAGCCCCTACTCAGCTATTTTAAGCTGTTTTGAAGATGTAAAAAGCATGTAAATGGAGCGGAACATGATGAACTTAACTGTAAGTACTTTTTAAATGCATGTCCCTGGTGTTTTTATGAACAGTTCATCCATGCATGTAATGTCTTCAATCATAATGAGCGGGCTCTCATGTAGAGCCTTATTGTGATTCAATCAATTCTTAATGGATAAAATCAAGTCCTGCCTTCATTTCCCCCTGTTGTATTATATCTTTTTCACTCCGAGAGGTGTCACATTGTAAAAAGAAATAAAAAACAAAAAAGAATAGTTCACCCAAAAAATTAAAATTTGCTTAAAATTTACTCACCCTCAGGCCAATCAAGATGTCGATTTATTTAATTTAGCAGTACATCACTTGCTCACCAATGGATGCAGTGAATGGGTGCCGTCAGAATGAGAGTCCACAAACAGCTGATAAAAACATCACGATAATCCACAAGTAATCCACACAACTCCAGTCCATCAATTAATGTCTTGTAAAGCAAAAACGCTGTATATTTATCCAGTAATTGCTTCTGGCTAAAATACGAGTCTTCTAGCCATCTTGCTGAAAAGTCATTTCGTCTGAAGCAGGAGAGAAATATGAACAAATCAAGCACCGTTTACAAGTGAAAACATCCCAAAACAGTTCTAAACAAATGTGTCGGTGAATTTTGATGTGAGAGGACAACAGGGGATAGACTTTTTCACTGGAGGAAGCATTATTGTGGATTATGGACTCATATTTTGTCCAGAAGTGATGGTCTAAAGTTAAAATGCTTACTGATGGATTTTTCTTAATTACAAACACACAGCTTTTAGTAGCTTCACAAGACATGAATTGATGTGGATTATTGTGATGTTTTTATCAGCTGTTTGGACTCTCATTCTGACGGCACCCATTCAATGCAAAGGATCCATTGGTGAGCAAGTGATGTAGTGCTAAATTTCTCCAAATCTGAAGAAGAAACAGACTCATCTACATCTTGGATGGCCTGAGGGTGAGTAAGCTTTAAGAAAACTTTCATTTTTGGGTAACTATTCCTTTGACACTTTCTCTCTCCCTTCCCCTCTCACATACAATGACAGATTTGCCTCCGATCTGGTATATTTAGATTAAAGATTATGAAAGATTCTTAAGTTGAAAGGTGAAATATTAATGGCATAATCTTTTCCAATTGGCCCTTTCGTTAAATTGCAACCAAGTACTCTCAGAGCACTCTCCCCTGGGTAATATGGGTTCACACTCCAGCCTTCTAATACACTATTTGAGAGCTAGGATGGAGTCTAGAATATCTGCAGTCCATTAAAGCTACTGTAATTGTAGATAAAAACATAGCTTTTCCCTTTAAGCACTATCAGGCCAAATTGATATGCTCCAGCAACGTGTTTACGAAATTTCAAATCGTATATAGATTACACTGTTGATTCAAAAGTCTTTTATCAACTGAATGTACTACTTTTATTTGTTCTGAAATTCATTTCTGAATATTCATATACTTCTATGGTTTAGGGAACATATTTTTTAGAGGTAAAGAAAGCAGTAATAATTGACATGTGGTCATGATGTTTTGCTGCTTGTGCCCATCATGACAACAGATTATACCTGGAGGCAAAAAGTGTCTTCCTCTATTGTTCCACATACATCATTCATCTCAGCTCCTGCTTCCTTAATTCCTGAGGAGTCTGAATGCATGATCTGAAGGTTTGTGCATTGAAGTGACAATGAGAAAAGTCTTTTAAACTACTACGAGGGCTCTTCATTCGAACTCTCTGATCCAGATGAATCTGCACTAATTTTGCTGCAGCTGTGCTTGTTATCCTCCCATGTCTTTGTAGTGCAGTAGGCATGTGTGCTATTTGAAGAACACACCTGCAAAATGTTAAGAATAATAATTTGAATAATAGTAATTGAAATTCAAATAGTTTTCATCCCTGGCTATTAATGCATCATGTTTCCTTCTTGATAACCAGTGAATGTTTAATCCTTTTATAATTGTTGTGTATGAATCCCTCAATGTGAAAAGATGGATCTCACATGATACAGGCACTGTTGGAAAGGGTAAAAATATGCTGGAAAACCAAAGAATTTGCAGGACCTGGAAAATGTTTCTGAAGAAAAGTGGGCAGTTTAACTGTTCATGAAAATCAAGGGACTCGGAACAATATCACAATATATCACAAAACATAAAAACAGTTGTGGATCATTCAGGTAATGACACACAGTATAAAGAATCAAGTATGTATTGAACAGGGTAGTTTTTGTAAATGTAGTTATTATTTTGTCTTGGAGTACATCTTTTATGTGAAATAGCTTATTAAGGACAACACTAAATAAAAAAAATAGCGCGATTTTTATGATCCCTCTTATTTTGTTAAAATTATTAACAGTTTGCAGATTCTGCAAGGGGTATGTGTGTGTATATATATATATATGTAATATGTCATTTTGCAACATCTGACGAGGAAAATTATTATATCATTACATCCTAAAGGGGGCATTAATAAACCATGAATTTATTAAACTTGACATCTATATTTGTATTTCTCTCAATGTGATTAGATAGACAGACTAAGATTTAGTTTTTCTAAAGCTGTTGACTACATTCTCTTCAGTATATTCATGAACCGACTGTAAGTGTGTGCAGAGCAGTTCCACATGCTGTTACATCAGCAGTATGAATCACTGATGAAGAGAGCCTTACTTTACTCTGATGAGGGAGCATTGTGCTGGAACGGCCAGGCTGGTTCCCATGAGCAATCAGACCTGTGCTTTAGGCTTTTAGGCCTGGGCTATATATATATATATATATATACATTTTACAGAAAGTGAGAGGTAGAGTAATTTTCTGGAAGTTTTTTCCTCTCTAAAGCAAGCATTAGCTACATAACTAAAGTGATGAGAAAGAAAGAGAAGCAGTTTCCCTTTTGTTTTTTTTTTGTTTGTTTTTTATTTCAGCTCAGTTCAGACTACATGTGGTTGTGGAAGAACTTAGAGAAAGCTAAGACTCAAAAGGGAACATGCACCGCGATTGTTCTATCTATACATGTATCTGTAATCATAATGGAACTTTTGGGAAAGCTGTAGTTTGAAGGTGAAATGTGTAATTTTTGTGGCAGTACAAAAGCTGTCATTGGTGGGTACAAAAAAAATAGAGCTAAAAGAATGCTCTGATCAATCATCCGATAATCACTTCCTCTGCCTCTATCGACGGTTTCTCACCTATCTATAACATGAAACCAATAACATTGTGATGACGCAAAAGAGCCTGCATCACTTTCATGTGGTGTGATGGTTTTAGAAGTGTTGAAAAATTCTCACAATATTAGCTTACAATAATTAACAGTTCTCACAATAATAAAATAATAGTAGTGTCATTTCGACCTCCTTGAGAGGTCACATTTGTCAGCCGCATACATCTCATTTCAAGCAAATCAACAATTATAAAAATTACCATTTATATCTCATTAGGTTTTTAATTTAACATAATTTTTAATTTAACATAAAACGTGACAGATGACAGTGAATAACCATGAATGAATAAATTAAAACAACTGTCACATTAAGTGTAATTTAATTTACGGGCTGTATTTAATGTCATTTGACATCATTAAACTATTTCCTCTTAGCTTATGTATCCTAAAAGCTGAGCAACTGCTGAAAAAAACAGAGTAAGCTGGTTTGCGGGTTGATTTTAGAGGGGTTTTGACCACTTCTTTAGCTGGTCAGGCTAGGAGACCAGCTTGACCAGCTTAAACCAGCTAATCAGCATAGACTAACATTAACATTTCTAACATACGTTAGTATGTCTGTAGCATAACAACTTCTAGTTAGCTAGTCAAGCAGGTTACTAAAAGTGTTTTCAGAATTTTTGACCTCATTCACTCTTTTGGGTGCTATTCAGTAGCTGCTCAAGATTAATAATCCAGAGGGATGGTGTTACGGACTGTGCAAATTTTGAAAGCTGTCGCTATCTATTATGCTGTTTGTATTTTCTTATGATTCAACACTTGGCCTATTTTAATAGCAGTCATGTCAGGAAATGTCGTATGATGCTGGAGGAGTAGCATATGCTAGCTCATAATTAATGCTAAAACTATATTTTTGGCTTTCTTTGTAGAGTGCATTTGTAATAAACTATTTTGCTTTGAAATTTCAAGGATGTAAACATTATTATGCATGAGCATGACACAAATTAATTCAAGACAACCTGGAAAAAGTCCTGGAAGTTTCTCACGGAAACACACTTGATGTCAGTGTTTCTTCTCATACATTTTCAGATGAGGAAAGATCCCAATGGCTGCGGTGTCGAGAATGGAATACCAGCATTACTGCATACTGAGCAGTTAGCATGTAAAATAGTATGTGAAATGTTTGCATAGTTCTTCTAAATCCTTTTATGTGATCTTTTGATTGTTTTTTTTTTTTTTGCATTTTAATCAAATTAGTAAAGCAAGCTCACTTAATCAAATCAATAAAATAATGAGCTAAGCAAAAGATGTTAAAAATCATAGATTTTACTTAGTTCTTTCATCACACATGAAATGGAAAGTCATCAATCATATCATAAAATTTGCATAATGGACACAGTATAAAAGTAGTATACCACTTAACACATCACATGATCTTTCAGAAATCATTCTAACATAATCTGAATTGCTGCTCAAGAAACATTTCTAAAATATGATCTAGGTTGAAAACAGTTCATATTTTTGTAGAAACCATGATTTTTTTATTATTTAGAACATTATTTTTCAGGATTAGTGAATAGAAAGTTCAAAGGAACAGCATTTGTTGGAAAAAATACATTTTTGTAACATTATACATGTATAGTAACATTTCATAAATGTATGAAATAATACATAGTATGAGTCGTACACCATTTCATACTTAACAAATATCAAATCCTGTGTTCCTCCAGCAGGTGATTTGTTAATAATAAACGACAACAGCATAATAGCCTCCTCTGCATGAACCATCTGCATGAAGGTAAAAATGAATTTGCAGCAAAAATAGAATTTTTTTTTATATCCGATCCTCATATTAATTGACACTGTAGGGATTAAGCTTGTATTCGTCTCCAAATTGTCAGGTTCTTGCATCTCATTTCGGCATGAAAAAAGACACTACTTTGAACATGTAGTAGCTGATTTAAAAAATATATATTACGAAGTGCATGCATTTATTCATTGTTTCAATTTTCTGGACAAGGTTTTTTTTTTACAAGGATAAAAGTTACAGACAGTCAGGATCAAAGAAGCAAGAAAAGGCGACTCGCAATGCTCTGATCAGAAGATGAATAGGAGGTTGTCCTAACCACCAAGCGCACTGATGCCACAATGCATTAACATTTGATCAAAACATCAATATCCCAAACCAAACACTCAGACTTGCAACTGTTCAATGTCATGATTTGTTTGGCCAGAGTTGCATTTTTATAAGACATACGCTTTGGCACTGTGTTAATCTGGGCTGTATGTTTGATGTTGAAGTGTTGAAATCTAATGGATACTCAGATATGTGACACAAGACAAATATCAATTTGACCCACTCCAGAGTTGTGTACTGTCCAAAATTAATGCTTTGCCACACCTGCTGATGGTGGGTGAATTAAGAAAAATTACCATAAATATTTCTTTCCAGTCACGAAACTGCAATTTGAATTTTTTTTGTGGAAAAAATCAGTTATGGAATTATATGTCTTTGTGGCACATGTGTGCATTCTGGTGGTTTATTACAATGTTGGAGGTGTTTACTTGAGTAGACAGTTTGAATTCAGTGAATTTAGTTTTTTTCTTTTCGTCATGGGATAAGAAAGATAATTTAGTTTTTAATCTCACAATTCTGACTTTTTCTTGCAATTCTGATGTTACATCTCATAATTTCAGACTTTTTATCTCAGAATTGTGAGATATAAACTCACTATTGCGAGATATAAACAAATTCTAAGAAGAAAAGATGGAATTGTAAGATGTAAACACGCAATTGCAAAAAAAAAGTTCAGAATTGTGAGATAAAAAGTTGCAATTAACTTTAACTTAATTTTATTCTGTGGCAAAAAACAAACAAACAAACAAAAAAACTGAATTGTGAGATATAAACTCAGAATTCAGAGAACAATTTAATTGTGAGATATAAACTCAGAAATGCAGACTGTAAATTCGGAATTGCAAGAAAAAAGTCTGTGATTCTGATTATTTTTTCAACGCAATTCTAATATTACAACTCATAATTCAGGCGTTTTCTCAGAATTGCGAGAATAAAGTCAGAATTGTGAGAAATAAACTCGAAATTCTGAGAAGAATAGACAGAATGGTAAGATGTAAACTAACAATTGTGAAAAAATGTCAGAATTGTTAGATATGAACTTACAATTCTGAGAAGAAAAGTCACAAGTACTTTTTTTTTTTAATTCTATGGCAGAAACACAAAAAGTCAGAATTGCGAGATGTAAACTCAGAATTGAAAAGAAAAAAAAAAAGAATTCGTAGTTTATATCTTGCAAGTTTATATTTTGAGGAATTGTGAGAGAGATTTATTTATTTTTTATCCCACGCCAGAAACAAGATTCTGTACTTTTTGGAGCTATTTGCATTGATGAAGAAAATATCGGAACTAACTAGATGGCACAAGGGCAGTATACAAACACTACTGCTGTGCATGTGCTATTGCATAATTCTTTTTCTAATAATGTTTCCGGCCAATGAGCAAGATACTTTCTCATTTATTTAATCACCAAAGGAAATTTTTGCTCACATTTTGGACACTGATCACTCGCATTATGCATTCCAATTCATCTCTGGGTAGTGACTGAAATGGAAAAAGAAAAAAACATCCACACAACAGATTTGGTTTTGATGGTTTGTGAGGTAAAGAGATGACAGTTTAGGACTTCAGTTTCCAATTTCATTCTGTTTAAAGTTCAAAAAGCTGTCACTGCGTGATAATTTTTATGTCATGGTTTGTTCTCGGTATCATTTTTCCGCTTTTCTTTACCTAAGGATCTGGCTGTTTTGCCTGTGCACATGGTTTAAATGTAATACAGTCAAGGTCCAGTTGAAAAGCATGACGTTCAGGGACAGTTAATTCTCTTGAAACGCATAGGATCTGTTTCCCATCTTCAGTGGCCCTGTGGGAGGAAAATAATTATGAAATCATTACACATTTGAACTGGAAAAGAACAGACAGCTAGTGTTTGTGTTTCTGGGTGCTCTGGTACATGTATCAGTGCGTTGTTTTTGCACACTATGTATTTTTCTCTCATCGCACGTCTTGAGTGACATCAGAGGGATTATGCTGAAATGTTTCTCAGATGTGTTTGCGTCTGCCGTGTCTCAAAGTGTTCTTTTCAATCATCATTAGTACATGTGATTCACGTACACTAGAGTGTCTAATCCCCTGTGGCATAAGATGTATGTTCTTGATTAAAACAACCACAGACTGAACCATAATTCTGATCCAGACCAGAAGTATTATGACAGATTCGGCTTGTGTGTGTGTACTGTACTGCTCACTTAGTTTTTCACTTATTTTAATTGGTAGTGCTTGCTAAGCCATTCCCAGGGTTAGGGATTTAAAAAGACATGATTGATAGATATGAATGATGTCTAAAATTATGCAGCATGTTGGAGGTGTGATATTTCTTTTCTACGTGATTGGACTTTTTGCTTGGTGGATGAAAAAATTTTAACAAATCCATAGATTTTTATATACTTATACATATGCTCACCAGGGCTTCATTTATTTGAACAAAAACAGCAGTATTTTAAATGTATTATTACATTTCAAGTGTAATTTATTCATGTGATGGAAAAGCTGAATTTTCAGCATCATTACTCCAGTCTTCAGTGTCACATGATCCTTCGGAAATCATTCTAATATGCTGATTTGCTGCTTAAGAAACATTTCTTATTATCAATGTTGAAACCAGTTGTGCTGCTTCATATGTTTGTGGAATATATTATTGAACTAATACAACAATATAAAAATATTATTGTCTTAATATTTTTTTCACGATTCCTTCGGATTCAGATTTGGTTAATATTCGATTAGGGATTTGATTCGATTTGGTAACTCCAGTCATCTCTATACGATCAACTAGGATCACGATACTTTTGCAAAATGCAGCCCTGAACGATTCACAAACTACTGACTCATGAGCGAGGCTGTTTTGTGGATCTTGACTGAATCACAGTTCACACTCTCTGTTGCATGTAGGAAACGCTTGTGCATGCTCTAAAGAGACGTCATCTGAGGAAACAAAAAAGCTTTCCCACCAGATTTTAAATTATTGTTTAACATTTTTACTGTTGGATATTTAAGTCGCAGTAATCACTACCCCCTTTTTTTTCTGCAGAAAATATAGACATTTTGTTTAGATTGTTTAGAACACTTAGATGAGCACATGATGAAAATGGTTAAGTGTATAATCAAATACAACGCGTATCCAGTATTAGCTCATCACCATAAACCTGAACTCTAGGCCTCTCTAACATCATAAAACACTGTCATGGTGCCCCTTTCGCCTCCTATAATTATCCCTGCACTAATGAGGCAATGAACTAATAAGACCCCTGGGTTTCCCACCCTTAAATATTAATACACTACACTACACGCATGCTCACAAAACACACTTCAGAACATCTCTGCCGACTCATTTCAGTCACTTAAGAAACATGTTGAATTCATTGGTTGTGCAATGCTAATCAGTTTTGAGGGTCTGATATCACCTTAAAGTATAAGAGGAGCATCTTGACAAAATGAAGGCGTAATCCAGTACTGCATGTGGTTAAGTGGCAAGGTCGTTCCTCTCGTTCTCTCTGTTGGAGAGGAGCAGGTCAATTTATGTCCTAGTTTGTGTAATCATCATCCCCTGTGCTCTAGATCCAGGATAATGAATGGTACATGGAAACAATGTTAAAATGTAGAATTTTAATTAAATTAAAAAATTTTATTTACATTTTTCATTTTATTTATTTATTTTTAAATTGACTTAATTACACTTAAAGGTGGGGTAAGCGATTTCTGGTAGCCAGTGTTGACATTTGAAATCACCAAAACAAACACACCCCTACTCCAAAAGGGTCTCGCCCCTATTTTGATAGCTCCGCCCCACACATATGTACGCAAACCCAGGCAACGATTAGTTCTGTGAAACAAAGGAAAACCAATGTTACACCAGGTCTACACCGGACGCGAGTGGTGCGGCGCGACAAAATACTATGAAAAGACGTTTTCCTCTTTTGTTTTTTTTCCCTCTATCTTTCTGTCGCTCGGCTAATGTCCGTCCTGTGCACTGAACGCTCTCTCCTCCACATCATGAGTAGACACGCCCCTTACTGCTGATTGGCTACAAGTTTGTTTTGCTAGTCGGCCCGGATCAGTTTTCTAAAGCGTTTTTGAAAAATCGCTTACCCCACCTTTAACTTATTTGTTTGAGTCACAGGTATTATTTCCTTTGTTGGGTCAATGCCATTCAGCGAACAGGAAGTTCAGTGAGACACTGAAATGCTTCAAACTGAATGTGATTGTGATAAACTGACTAGCCACATTCACCACCCACATGGAAATGGTAGACATGGGAGTTTCTCATATGTGGCTTTCTCAAAGATAATCCTGATTGTTAGAGTTTTTTGACTTTAGTATTATCTAATTACTTTTAAAAATTACAGATCATATACTGATTTGTTTAGGTGATCTAAAGGAAATGCAAGCACTTAACCACAACCACTAATGAATGTACTTCATATAAGTCGTCCTCTCTAGTAAACAATTTCTCTATTTTTTTCTGCTTTTCATTTTTGCTCTAGCTTGAAATGTGGTATTATGTACTGCATATATTGTTGGCTCGTATGATAAATTGCTTGCAGTGTTCCTCACTTTGGATTAAAGCATCTGTTAAGTCACCTTTATTTATATTGCACACTATAAAATACAGATTGTTAAAGCAGCGTTACAGGGATAAACAGGAAAATAATGATTTAAAGATCAACTCTGCTATAAAGCACCAGTAAAAAATAACACTGTCAAAAAATTATTATCTGGAAAAATTAAATCAGAAGTTTTTAAACTGTGGATCGAAGACCCCAAAGGAAAATTTGAGCCTTGAACCAATGATTAGTGTGAGGTTAGTGTGAAAATCCTACTTTCCAGATAATTTGATCAATTATTGCTTTTGGCTTTAGTACAGTGAAAATGTAAATGCCAACTAAATAAGTGCAAAATAAGTTGCAAAATAAGTAAATGTGAAGGATTTTCTGAAGAAAATTAGTGCTGTTTCATAGTTCAATGCCATTATGCTAGGTGTTGTGAGTGGTTGCCAAGGCATAGCTATGTGGATTCTAAGGTGTTCCGAGTAGTTTTTAGCATGTTGCTAGGACTTCTTGGTGGTTTCAATGTTAATTGGATTTTTATAACCATTTGATCATCCTTAAGGTGAAAATCCAATCACTTAGATAAATAATAGCACACCACACCTCACCAGCTTGCACAGTTTGAGACATCATTCACATTAAATACTCTCTTACCTTTAACATCTCTGCTACATTGATCGATGCCACATTTGAGTCATTGTGAGGCTGAGTTTCCACCTCTTCTTCTTTGAAAACCTTACACGTGTCTGAGCAAACGTTCCCACCCTTAGCAGATGGATCTTCGTGACCTAAGCAATCCATTTTTACAGAACCGTTGCTTTGGATGCACGAGCTGAGGGTCCATAGATGTTTGTGCACTGTGTCGTAATTTAACCGCTTGAGTTTTTTGTACCCTAGAAGATTGAGGAATGCGGTGCGGTACTCGGGACTGTGGCAGTAGATGATTGGGTTCAGGCCTGAATTGGTGTAACCGAGCCAGTTCAACAGGACGAACACATCCCTCGACAGCACTTCGGGATTAAAAACCTTGATGATATTGAAGAAAAAGAAGGGCAGCCAACAGAGAATGAAGATGCCCATAATAATCCCCAGCGTCTTGAGCGCCTTGTGTTCTTTCACGACATGCCTCGTTGACCTCCGGCTCAAATTACGCACCGTTTCACCTGGATTTTCACAAGTGTCTTCTGTGCATGTGCTCAGAAAACGGAGTCTATTCTTGTCAATGAGTTTCAGCTGTCTGGTCGCGATGACAAACACCTTCCCGTACACAAACACCATAATAACGAGGGGCACGTAGAAGGACACCACTGAGGAGAAGATGGTGTAGGTCTTGTTAGTATGGAAATCACAGCATTCTGGTTTATTGTAACATATTTCTGCCTCCTCATAATCTGCACGAGAAAAATGGTTCATGATTGGCACGAAGGAAACTAGGGACGCCACTATCCACACCATGCAGACGATATAGCTTGCTCTGCGCTTCCCAAGGAGGACCTGATGTTCAAAAGGTCTCGTGACCGCAAAATAGCGCTCAACGGCGATGACACACAACGTCTCTATGCTGGCTGTGACGCAAAGCACGTCCACGGACGTCCACATGTCACAGAACTTGTCACCTAAAAGCCATTTCCCGCTCACCACCATGCTGGCGCCCAAAGGCTGGACCACACAACCCATGATGAGATCCGCAAAGGCCAGGGAGATGATGAAGACGTTGGTGGTGGTGTGGAGCAGAGGGGTGCGAAAGATAGCCAAGATGACCAACAGGTTCCCAATCACTGTGAGGAAGATGACCAGCGCCAGAGGAAGAATGAACAGGGGCTCTGCATCATCAGCCAGGCTGGAGTTGTTGGCACTCATCCTGAGAGAAATCTTTCAGCGAAAAAGAGAAATGGACACAGGATTGGTCAATCTCAAAGTATAGCTAAATAACTCTGCATGCTGGGTTAATGTCCTGCAAGAAACCGGTTCCAGGTGAAGTCACGTTGAACAACAATAACAGAACTTTTCCACCAGCAAGGAGGAGATATCAGCGACTCACTCATTTCGAAAATTCATAGGCTTTTCAGACATGAGAGATAATTGCATGTAAACTTGCAGTCTGTAAGTTAACTAGCTGGGCAAGACTTTTTGTTTTCATGCACTAGGAGGAGGAGCATGCGGTGGGTAGGAGAACTGTTTTTTCACGTATAGCTATGAGAGACTTTTTTTATGTCACATAACTTCTAAGATTGCATAGCTCCTTCTGACCCATAATACTTTATTTGTGGCATGGTTTTATTGTGCTATTTTATTGATATTTACAACTGTTATTGCTGATGTTGCTAATTGTTAATGGACTAATCTGCATATATAAATTCACAAATATAAAGCTGTTGCTGGATACTCAATATTTCTTTATGTGCTGAAATAATACAGACCGATGCAGAAAGTGTGATGCCTTTGTGATGTAAAAAGCTATTTAAGCCATCTTATAATCATTTGAGATGATCAAATACCTCCTCCTGACCCATAATGCATTGTTTGTGCCATATTTTCATCATTTTTATTATATTGTTTTCTTGATAATTTCAGCTATTTCCATTATTGCTGATGTCATTGCATTATCACTAATATGCATTAACGTTAGTATAATGTCACAAAAACAAAGCTGCTGCTATTTCAAAATAGGGAATTAGGCTATGTGCTGAAATGAAACAGACTGACATTGAAAATGTATGCTTTATGATGTAATGAAACCATTTCAGCTAGCTTACCCAGACTACTTGTCAGACTTCTTATCAGATTATCACATACGTCCTCCTGACCCACAATGCATTATTTGTGCTATTTTTATTTTTATTTTTTACTTTTTAATGATTTTATTGTAGTATTTGATTGATATGAAGCTGTTTTCATTAATGCTGTTGTCATTTAATTTTTTAAACACTAATCTGCATTTTATGCAACATGACTTCTCAAAAACAAAGCTGCAGGTGCTAAACTTATTTCAGCACGCATATTTACATAACGAAATGAAACGGACCACCATGAAAATTGTGATGCCACTTACCCACAATTCTTGTCATTTGAGATGATCACATACCACCCTTTGACTCACTGCATTATTTGTGCCATTGTTTTATTGTATTTTCTGGATATTTACAGCTATTTTATGCAATATAACTTCACAAAAACAAAGCTGCTGTGTACTGAGTATTTTAAAATAATATTTTACTAAAATTAAACCAACCAGTGTGGAATGTTTGATACCTTTATGAAGTAATAAAACAATTTCAGCCAGCTCACCTCGACCTCTTGTCATTTGAGATGACCTCAAACTTCCACCTGACCCATAATGCATTATTTTTTGCTAAAGTCGTTTAGTTGCTACATACTTCCGTGTTGAAATGAAACAAACCGACATGGAAAATTTGATGCCTTTATGCAGTAATAAAGCAATTTCAGACAGCTTACCCAGAAAGGTACTTCCTCTCAAATCATCTTCAATAATTTATGCTCGTCAGCAAGTTAACCATATTTCTAAATTCTTATCTTCCATTATTGTGCAACTGTTCTCTGTACACCTTCCCACGCCTCTAAATATCGATGTGAACAAAATGTTCAGAAGGATGCAGGACGTGTGGTTTGTGGTGGGCACCGTATTGTCAGCTTCCTGTGGTAGAGCTTCTGGCCTTTACAGAAGAACTTCTGCAGAATGCGCACATGGCTTTCAAAATGTACAATTAACATACTAATGTTGAATAATTGTTCACTAAATAATTAGGTTAGTGATTATGTAAAATGATGTCCTTTGTGGAAGTTGTTTCGTATTTCTGAAATGTTTCATGGCTCTTGGATCAGCCAACACATTGCCCTGACCCTATTTACACTTAATTCCAGAACGTTGCTCGTTTCCTTTGTTGTTGCATCTTAGTTCTGGCTTTGTTTGCACTGAATTCACAGCGTATAGACGGTCATGCTACAGTGCAGTTCTGTTTGTCAGACAGATTAGCCATCATTCATTTGCTTCCCTCTGGCAGTTCAAGCAAAGCTTGACAAAGTTTCACAACATTTCATGATGTTCGGCTTGCTGCTGAAAATGTTTAATAGGAAAAATATTAGAATGAAAGATGGTTTGTCAGGATGTCCATGTTAATAAAGCTACTGAAATTGTCTTAATTGTTCAAGGTGAGTAAATCGTACGAAAAACTGACTAGGGAAAGTGTTAAAGGTCTCTGGGAGCATCATTTGCTGTGTTTTCTTTGATTTTAGTGTGTTTTTAATTTATATGATGGCTGTACAGCACTCTAGCTTGACGGTAGCCTCAGGGGAAGTACATCGCTCGCAATTTTACACGCATACACGGAGAGCGTGTTCGTTTCTCTGGTTCCCCGATGATAACGGTAAAAAAGCAGCAACTTTTTAAAAATTCAGAAACTTTCTTGCAAATTGACACGCACGAGGGAAAAACGACAAAATCTTGGTGAAAATCGCTTCGCCTTAAGTAGTAGAGATTTATTTATGCTGTGGGCCACCATTAGCTCGGGAAAGAGAGAGCGCATTCTGTCATAGTTGCTGTGTAACACTCATTCCCGTGATCCCAGAGTGCTTCGGGCCGCTTGCTGAATTTTGAGATTTACAAACCGTTCCTGTCTGGATTTTTTGTTTCTGGAATTTAAACCATTGCTGTCAGACAATTTAGTGGGTCGACAGAGATATTGTGTTCCATTGCACAGGCGATAAACAAAGGCTTTCATTTGTCTAAGACGTTGCTGCCCATGTTGGTCCATCTGTGATAATACAAAAACCTTCAAACTTGGATTGAACGTCAGTGCAGGTCCAGACAATCTGCTGTAGAACACAAAGCTGACTCTTAGTTTTGAGAACACCGTTCGACCAAACACGCTGCATTTCCAAGATTATTGACTCAATTCAGTTCAGAGACACATTTTTTTCAAGACACACACACACACACAGACGTTTGTTTCACTATCCTTGTGGGGACTCTCCATAGGCGTAATGGTTTTTATAGGCCTACTGTACAAACGCCCTACACCTAAACCTACCCCTCACAGAAACCTTTCTGCATTTTTACATTCTCAAAAAACCTCATTCTGTAGGATTATAAGCTTGTTTCCACATGGGGACCAATTTAGGTCCCCACGGTGACACTAGTCCCCATGAGTCCGTGTGACTTGTGTAGAAAAACATGCGCGCGCGCGCGCACACACAGACAAAGAGAGAGAGATTTGCTTGCTGGCATTATCTGTCTCTATCAGGCTTTTTTTCTTGAATATGATACAAAATGGTATGAAAAAAGTGGTCTCGACGTTCTTGCTGTATTGGAACATATCATACAAGCAAGCATACATTTCTATGATTTTTTTTTTTCATTTTTATTTAGTAATTTAATTTATTTCATTTAGTAATTTTGTTGTGTTTTTGTCATTTTAGTAGTTTTTTTTATATCTACATAATATTTGTCTGTTTTTATTTGTATTTGTTTTATTGTAAACTACCTAAGCAAGAAAAATTATTTGTCCCCAAATAAATAAAACTGTTTTCAAGTCATTCAAATTTAATTTGTATGCTTTAGTATTTAGTGTTTATTGCCAGAAAAATGGCAAATCAGTGTTTAAAACTGTATTCAAATATGTCCCAAAATAAATACATTTAGTTTGTAGACAGTCAACATTTACTGAAGGTTAAGCACCTTCTTTTACTTACTGTTTTTTTTTGAAAAAAATAAATGAATAAGTAAATACACACACACACAGGTTTGTTTTTATGGTTTATGGGGACTCTCCATAGGCGGAATGGTTTTTATACTGTACAAACCGTATTTTCTATTGCCCTACACCAACCCTACCCCTAACCTACCCCTCACAGGAAACTTTCTGCATTTTTAGATTTTCAAAAAAACTCATTCTGAATTATTTATAAGCCTTTTGAATTACGGGGACACTGAAATTGTCCTCATAAATCACCTTCTCGTTGTAATACCTATGTCATACCCATGTTATTATACAAATTTGTGTCCTCATAAACCACATAAACATGCACGCACACACACACACATATATAATTAATTTGTTTTGTATCCTATTCGTGGAACTTTTTAATTGATCTGTTTCATAGACATACAATGTATGATAACTCAAGCCACAAAAGTAACATTCTTTGTAACTCAGAGGAATGCACATGAAAACATGCATAGCGCCACTTAGTGTTAAAAGTTTAAATACACTTTTTTTTGTCAGTCATTTTCCCCATAATTCTGACAGATGCCACATTCACTCATATGATTAATATGTTGCACTTGATTAAATTGAGGCAGGTAGTCTGTGAAACCTGTAATCTAGAAAAACAGAGAAACTATGCTGATCTCATATACTTATGCAAACAACCGTGAGCAATTAGTAAAATTGGACCGAGTACACATAGATGTTGTACATTAAACAAATTATACTCAGAGTAATTACAAAAATGGACCTCAACGAGTGTGCTGAGATTAAGAAATTAAAACAGATCAATACAGTCAATACGGGCTGTTCTTTTCTCCTTTTATTTTTTTGACAAACACCAAGATGTGCCAATCTATAAAGAACTCCCATAAATTCCAAGGCAATAAGCAAAAAAAACATGAATCTCATTTAAAACATCACTGTTCAGTTTTAATTGGTATTACAAACAGGGAATGTGTTTGAAATGCTGTAGACTTGGTGTGAGAGACAGCGTTTCACGTTAATGAACACGGCGAACATGTTACTTTTCCCCTCCGCACAGCTCCAACAGGATCTTACGGTAATCGCCCGACGTGTCACCCTAATAAACAAACAGAACAGAGTTTCATGATGGGTTAAATGTTAGTATTGCCTTTAGTAGTGCTTTTAGTGGGGATTTTTGTGTTTGTCTGCAAAATTAGTTGAAATTAAAGGAATTATTCACCCAAAAAATTTAAAAATGTATTTACCCCCAGGCCATCCAAGATGTAAATGAGTTGGTTTCTTCATCAGAACAGATTTGGAGAAATGTATCATTACATCACCAATGGGTCCTTTGCAGTGAATGGGTGCCGTCAGAATGAGAGTCCAAACAGCTGATAAAAACATCACAATAATCTACAAGTAATCCACACGACTTAAGTACATCAATTAAAATCTTGTGAAACAAAAAGCTGTGTTTGTACGAAATGAATCCATCAAGATGTTCTTAACTTTAAACCATTGCTTCCAGCTAAAATACGAATTCTCTATAGATAAAATTGCTTTCTCCAGTGAAAAAGTAATAATTATGGACTCGTATATTGGCTAGAAACAATGGTTTAAAAGTAAAACATCCTAATGATGGATTTGGTTCTTACAAACACAATTTTTCACTTCTCAAGGCATTAACTGATGGACTGGAGTGGTGTGGGTTACTTGTGGATTACTGTGATGTTTTTATCAGCTGTTTGGACTCTCATTCTGACGGCACCCATTCACTGCAGAGGATCCATTGGTGAGCAAGTGATGGAATGCATTTATCCAAATTTGTTTTGATGAAACAAACAAACTCATTTATATACTGAATAAGTAAATGAGTAAATTTTCAGCAAATTTCCATTTTTGGGTGAACTATTCCCTTAAAAGTTTGGCTTTGCTTCATCCCTGAGGTATTGTGTTAGAGTATTTGTAATGTTTTTAATGGTTTTTGAATATTGTGTTTAGTCAAATATTCTCAGTGAAACAGCTGTGTCCCACCTTTATAAAGGAGTGAAGGGTCTTTCCATAAATCTTCAGGAACTCTGCTTTGATGTCGAGCATATCGATCTCGGCGCGAGCCACCATGATCCTGATCAGCACGCTATCTGTGGTGCCTAAACCCTAAGAGCCGAGAAACGAGAGAAATTATGACTTTTGTACTGGTAAAATCCCTAATGTGTGCAAATATTAGATCAGCTGGCATTTCCATTTACCTTCATTGACTTGTAAAGCCTTTCAGCAAAAAATGCTGGCTTGTTTTTCAAGCATTTCACTGCAAGGGTTAAGAGAAGCTTTTTAGATCACAGTATGCAATTGAAAATGTGTGAAGATAATTCAAATATTGCAATACTCACGACAGACCTATTGCCAGAAATACATCCTCCAGGCAGCCAGACATCTCCCTCTTTATGCTGTCTTCAATGTCCCTTCCAGAAATCTTCTGATACTCCTGAAACACTAGGAAAAGAAAAATGGTTGAGAATGTGCTTGATGTAGGCTAATACTACTTGAAACAGCCAACTATAGTTGTCACATGATCTCACAACGTTGCATGTTTAATTCAGTTAGCACCATCTAGTTAAAATAAATAGCTGAATGAATGGTCATTTTGCATTTTTAAATAAAATGAGTGAAGGAGCAGAAAAATATAACTAACCATGTACATGTTAATTAATCCTATATATAAAACGAATAAAAATGATGAAAGCATATAACAAAACTACTAAAATTAAATTGAAACTAAACTGAAAATGTAAAATGCTCATTCAAAATATTAATAAAAACTATAGTAGTATATATAAATAATAGTAAAATAACACGGTACTGCACATAATTTACATGAACAGTATGAGAAGTAGGCCTACATCTATTCCAAACAACTTTATTTAAATCCAGTCACCACAAGGTGGAAGTCATGAGCTTACTTCATTGTCATATAAGGTCATTGTCCCACTGTGCTGCTTTCTACTGTTACATTAGAACGATCACAAAACTGGGAAGGAGTATTTCGGTTATTATCTGGCATGCACAGATACCTCGGAGTAAGTGATTTCTGTTCCTCACACACAGCACAGTGAGGAACTTGACCTCATCTGTTCCCCAGCGAGCTTCGCCTGCCTCGTAGATGTCCTGTTGGATGAGAAACAATGGAGAACTTTATCGGAGCAATTTCCATTTATACTGTTAATGATTAATGAACACAAGCATGATTGTTGTGTACCTAAGGCTGAACCCCACATTTTATAAAGCAGTTTGCTGACACTGAATATACACAGAAACACGTCCAATAAAGAATTGTAAATACAGAGAATATACAGAGGCCCAATTTTTATTTACACACCTTAGCCACACATAAAAATAAATCACTACATTAGATAACATATAAACAATATTTATTGTAAAAACAGGCACCACAAGCACTTTTTATTTTTTTGCGGCCAGTGTAGTTGGATTCCATAGAGAATGACTCTTACGAGCCGGTTCTTTTTAATGAATCAAAAACATCCAGAGCGGCCAGTCGGATCCCATAGCAAACAACTCTTATGTGCTGGTTATTTTCAATGAATCAAAAAATACAGCACAAAGAGAGTAGTCTGATTCCCAAAGGACTCAAAGACATACAGCGCGACCACTGTATGAATACTCAATGAATGACTCTCATGAGCTGATTCTATTCGATGAATCAGAAACCTGCAGCACAACCAGTGTAGTCCGAATCGCGAGAAAGGGATATTTAAGTGAATGAAACACTTCCAGTGTGATCCACCAGTGTGGTTTGAGTCATCCGATTCCCAAACAAATTACTTGAATGAATCAGTTTTATATAATATAAGCTTATATTTTATAAGTGAATCAGCTACAATGTTCTGTATTATATTGTACTTAATGCTCTTAAGACTTCACTTTAGTTACTAGCTAGTTGTACAATGATGAATACTATAGGTTTTATCGTAAGTATTTTATAAAAATAACTGAAATTGAAATTGGGGGTTGCAGTACACTGAAGCTCTACTATTACAAAATCACACTGGATATGCTAAGCAAGTGATGTCTAAGTAATACACAGTTTAAGGTATTCAGTACGGTGACGCATTGCTGCCGCACACATATTATTTTTTCCACTCAATTATGTCGTAATAACGAGATGTTATGTCGTTCTAACGACATCTTTTCTCGTAATAACGAGATGTTTTCTCGTTAAAACGACATACACCACAAAAATTTTACATGTGCTTATTACGCAAAAAGCTACTGCTAACCACACCAAAATCCTCACCTTTGCATCCTGAACAGCCTGAGCCTCGTCCACCTTGGTGCTCTCGTCACGCCCAGCCTATAAACAAAGCAGAAAAACAATATCAATACATCCCATATGCCAAACTATCAGGGGTCACACCTGCCCCGGCCGGACACTGTGGATGGTGAAGGTTTGCATGGCAAACAAAAGAGGTGATGAGTAAAGGCATCAAATAATCTTCTTCACAAATAAGATAATACAGGTGATTTGTTTATTTACCGTGAGTAAAGACACCAAAACTCTCTGAAACATTCCAGACGTGTCTCCGCAGATGTCGTCCTCAAGACTCTTGTCATTTTCTGTGATAATGACATTATCAGCACAAGAAAAGTGAATGAAATAGTATAATATGGGGAGACCTGTATATTTTTCACAATGCAAAAGGCTTATCCATGATAAGTGTGAGCTGTAGCACATCTGTACCTTTCTTGTAAGTAGCAACGATTTCCTTCATCTCAGCATTGCTTCTTGAGGCCAGGATGTCAATGAGACATGCCTCCTCTGTCCCTGCACCCTGGAAAAAGGTTTAAGATATTGTGATTAGGGACTAAAACTACATATATAATGCCCTCTGACTAGAAAGTTATCAGTGGGAAGAAGGTTATTTTAAAGGGGGGTGATTCTTCTCTATACCCACTTTATGGGTTGTGGCATGTATGGGGGCAGCTGTGGCCTGATGGTTAGAGAGTTGGACTTGTTGTAACCCGAAGGTTGTGGGTTGGATTCGCAGTACCGGCAGGAAATTTCTTCCACCTTCAATACATATGAATTAGGTGCCTTTGAGCAAGGTATCCATCTCCCTGGGCGCCGCAGGACAAATGCTGCAGGTGTGTGTGTGTGTGTTCACTACTCTCTGCTGTGTGTGTGAACTTGAGTGGGTTAAATGCAGAGGACAAATTCTGAGTATGTTTTTTTTTTTTTTTCTGATCTGGCTGTGTCAAGGCAAATCAGAGCAGCATTATATTATACTTATATATATATATATATATATATATATATATATATATATATGTATGTATATGTGTGTGTGTCTTTTCTCTTTTAGTGTATGGTGCTTTGATTTATTATGGGTGTGTTTAACAATGATAATTCCAGTTTGTTATTTTAAGATGTGGAATTAAGCTATATAACTAGAAGAAGTAAATGGTAAAACTATTTGCGCTACAAACCGATGTGTTATTATATGATAATAAATTAAAATAATATGATAACAAATACCAGTTTGCAACATCAAGCAGCATAACGGGCTGTTTTTGTACAACTAAAACAACTCGAAGTGGTTGACACCAGAAGCCATGCACATTCAAGTAAAATGCTCTCATGTGAAACATACAGTTTGAAATGGGTGCTACTTCACACATTTCCCAATCCTCACTAACCTTGATGGCGTTTCTCAGCTCATACGCGTCATACACTGGGGCGGGCATCATCAGGCCGACCGCAACCTTCTCAAAGTTTCCAGTAAGCTCTGACTTCAAGCAATCAACCAGTTCCTGAATGGGAATTTTAAAATATAGTGTTATTTACCACATGTGAAAACAGTGTTAGTTTGTTCTTAGAACAGCACAGCATACAAACCCAGGCATATCAAGCTTAAAAGTAGAATATTTCTTCTTAGATGTATTCATTCATGCTTTACTTCCACATCTCGCATCACAGAAGAAACAAATGGATTTGGTGTTGGAAAATAGTGTTTTGTTGCAGACCAAAACTGTAATATCTGCTGTAAGTCTGGGTGGGTGTTGTGTCCACGAGACCGTCCTGAACGCTGTCCAGAACTTCCCCCACAATGACTCACACTTACTTGCTTTGCTTCACTCAATGTTTCCATTAACATAAGCAGCAAGACCTGACTGTGATTTTTTTTTTCTGATTCTAGTTTCCCTGACCAGCTTACAGAGTTACAGAGGGAAACCACAAGGAAGTACAATAAAAGTCAATGCTGCATTCTTTATACTCTGTTATGATAACAGACAGTTATAAAGCAGCGATGTCTCCCGAAAGACACCGTTTGTAGATGGACTCTTTGTGAGTTAATGATTGGAGTCAACAGCATCTCTTATCAGTGATACATACTCTGCATTGTCTACCTTCATACCGACTACACAATCATCAAGAATGGTCAACATTGTTCTCTAATCACCTTGTGAACCGTATGTTTGAGGTAAATACAACCTGACAGTTGCTCACACCGTCCCTGCCATTAGGACTTTCCACAAAGAGAAGAACACGACTATAAGCTTCCCTAATTTGGACCAGGAAGACGTGTTGTTTTGGTCCAAAATGAGATCTGTTAATGATGGGCTACAGGTCTGAGTTTTATAGATCTTGCAGCAGAGAATGGCAACTGTTGGGTTTTACCTTTCCCACGCTTTGTTTGAAAGCCTCCTTGATTTTCAGCCTTTGTGCAATAGTGCGATGGGCGAGGATCTCGATGATAGTCACCTCATTGGTACCTGGAATTCATTCAGTTTTGGTTAAAGCATGTTCATGGAAAATTGAAAATTGTTGACAACCTTTAGTCAACCTTATGTCATTAAATTTTTTATTTAACCATTTTGAGATTACCAGCATCAGCCGATAACGGCATTCTCTTAACCTTTGGTTATCTCCAAAACACATCGATAATGGATATTGTGTTTTTTAATGTGCTACTAAATGTATACATATGGTATGGTATAATAAATATTACATCTATAATAAATAATGTTTTTGAAAGTCTCTTATGCTAACCAAAGCTGTATTTATTTGATAAAAAGTACAGGAGAAGCTAAAATTGTGAAGAAAAAATAATTTACTGTACAACTTCTGTATTTTAATTCATTTTAAAATGTAATTTTAGAAACATTTCTTATTATTATCAATGTTGAAAACACTTGTGCTGCTTAATATTTTTGTGGAAACAAAAGAACAGCATTTATTTGAAATATAAATATTTTGTAACATTAAAGATATTTATACTGTCATTTTTATATCAACTTTGTGTCCTTGCTGAATAAAAGTATTAATTTCTTTAAAAAAATTAAAATCTTACTGACTGCTAAATTTCAAACAGTATGGTGTTTCTAATATATATATATATATATATTATATATTAAAATAAATTTTTTTGTGAATTGTATATTTTGCAGAATTTCTCCCTTGTTCCATGGAAGAAAAAGAAAGTGTTGCAGGTTTGGAATGACTTGAGGTTGAGTAAATGATGACGGTTTTCAATTTCATATCTGCATATACATTTTTGACACTTTTGTAATTACAAACTGCTTGTTATTTAAAGCATCAAATTACCCATAAAGCCCAAGGCTGTACATCACATGCTTGATCGTAAAACGGCAAGAGATTGCTTCATTTTCTTACACTGCATGGACATTTTTGACACTTTCAGAATCACAAGCTCACTGTTATTTAAAGTATTAAACTGCATGTTACTCATAACTCACTTAAGGCCAACAAGCGAGCCTGTGTCAAACAGCAACCGTGTGAGTGCGAGTCATGTTTCGTAATGCAACTCGCGCTGCTGAAATCAGCTGAACTCCATTTAACTAGAAATCTGCATTCTTAACATCATGCCAAGCTCTAGTCTACAACAATGAGGAAACACCTTTTCGGTTACAGGACGAATGCCAAAGAATCAACCTCTACTCTGCATTGGACGAAAGCCCAGCTAAACCACAGGTGTCTTGTAGTTTTAACTGGAAATGAAGAGAGACTTAGTTCTCTGATCTACCTGATAAAACACTTTCAAAATGCAACCAGGTGATGATTCTCATTCCATTCAAATGGGCAAAAAAATGGATCATGTAAATATGTTCATCTTGAAGGCCGGTTCTGATTTGTAGATCACTTACCAGTTCCTTTCATAGCACTGTAAAGTTTCTGGGCATCTTCCTCTGGTTTGAAGCCTGATGCCTCAGTCACGGTTCCACGGTTGCCCAACTACAGCAAAAGAAGAGATAACACCACCTTTAGACAGATTTAACAAGTGCAAAGCCGAAATATAAACTGTTGAGTTGCTGTCACAGGGCTGCATGACAACTTGCATATTTTTAAGCTCAGATTGTGTCAAAGGTAAAACATTTCTTAAATGCTCACCATGGCTACATGTATTTATTTCAGTAAAACAGTAATATTGTGAAATATTATTATAATTTAAAATAACTTGTCTACATTAATATATTTTAAAATGTAATTTATTCCTGTGATGGCAACGCTGAATTTTCAGCATCATTACTCCAGTCTTCAGTGTCACATGATCCTTCAGAAATCATTCTAATATGCTGATTTGCTGCTCAAGAAACATTTCTTATTAATATTCATGTAGGTAACAGTTGTGCTACTTAATATTTTTGTAAAAATGTTTGATGAATGGAACGTTTGACAGCATTTATTTGAAATAGAAATGTTGTATAACATTAGAAATATATTTATTGTCACTTCGGATTTAATTTAATGTATCCTTGCTGAATAAAAGTACTCATTTATTTTTTGAATCTTACTGATGGTGGTGTAATCATTCTCTATTGTGAATATTTCTCACACAACCATTTTCCATTATAACAATCTTATATATGACCCTGAACCACAAAACCAGTCATAAGGGTCAATTTTTCCAAATTGAGATTTATACATCATATGAAAGCTGAATAAATATTGATTTTGAGCTCAATATTGCTTTCCATTGATGTGTGGTTTGTTAGGATTGGACAATATTTGGCCGAGATACAACTATTTGAAAATCTGGAATCTGAGGGTGCAAAAAGAAAATCTAAATTATTGAGAAAATCGCCTTTAAAGTTGTCCAAATGAAGTTCTTAGCAATGCATATTACTAATCAAAAATTAAGATTTAATATATTTACAGTATTACAGAAATTTACAACATATTTTCATGGAACATGATCTTTACTTAATATCCTCATGATTTTTGGCATAAAAGAAAAATCAATAATTTTGACACATACAATATATTTTTGGCTATTGCTACAAATATACCCCAGCGACTTAAGACTGGTTTTGTGCTCCAGGGTCACATAAATGAACTTATTTAAAAGTTGCCACCCTTCCAAAATTCACATACATTCTTTTTTTTTCAACAAAATTAATTTCAAGCACTTATATGCAGAAGCCTTTATATCAAAATGTTTACAAGATCCAGACTTTTGACTGGCAAAGGAAAATGAGAAGGAACAAGAAAAAGCTTTTATTTGATTACAAATGTGTGATATTGATACAATCCATAAAAAAAACGAATTGCCTTTGAATCATCTAGAAGTGAGACTAAACGCATCAATGTTTCAGACATGAAAAAGATGACAGTAACATTGTGTCTCTTCACATTCAAAATACTTTTCTTACCGCTGCCATTGTGATGGAGGAAAGGTTTTAGTCTTCAGATGAAGAGATGAGAACACTAAAGGCAAGAAATAAAACAAAAAAACTAATTTATGAAAAATATGGATGCAGTAGATATAAGGAACCATTGCACATGTAAAACATAAATACATTTTTAAACTGATGAAATGCAAAAGTGGTGTGTTATAATCAATTTTTATTTTATGTCTTTGAAATCCACAAACAAGCAAAAAAAGTTTTATTTTGACACGTTTATAATAATGAAACAGACCAGGGATGCATTTTCTAAAACCATTTTAATCGTAAATTGTATTTATATTGCTGCCAATGGTTTCTTTGATGTATTCAGGCTTGCAATGCTTTTAAGAAACGCATCCCAGGTTCTTAGGGATTTATTTAAGTGAAATTTAGGACTCAGATCTAATAACGGGGTTAATTACACTGTTAAATAAATAACGCCTTTGGATGCCACTAGCAAAATGGTTTCCACTTTACTATTCAGCTCATTAAGCAGAAGAGGCTCAACTGGTAATTAACAGCCTAATGCTCCGTATCAGTTTCCCCTTTCAAACAATAAACTCACAACGTTTTCTAACCCCCAGAAGACCTCATTTAAAACACAGAGACATCTGGCTCTCAAAGCGGTCTCTCTTCACTTCATCGTTGTCTAACACTGACAGCGGCCCCATGACTACAGTGCATCATTTAAGACCTTTTAATAATTTATTCTTTGCATACAATGTGCTGTACATTCAAAGAGCCTGCTGACATTATATTTGACACATGCTGTGCGACTTTAACACCGTTAACCTCATTTGATTTTGAGCCTCAGCATCACAGATGAATTCATTGACATTCAAAACGTATTGCAGTGTTTCATATGAAAGATTTAGCGCTTATTTGAGAGAGCTCAGCATCTGCCTACCAGTGGAACCCGCAAATTAGAACCCAAAGGAAAATGTTATTGCTCAGGAGGGTTCTCAGTTTAAGTCATCGACTTAAGATTCCTCTGAAGAAATGAAAACAGAAACAAGACTTTTGACATATGGTATAAAGCGAATAAAAATGCAGGTAATAGCCTAGAATGGTAAGAATTACATGAAAATTGAATCTATATTCAAATCTCTCATGTTTGTTATATTAGTGAAATATGCTTAACATTTTTTCGTGTCAACATTTACTAAATGTTATTAGACTTGTGCCGGTATTCGGTAATGCGATATATCACGGTAATGAATGTGCACGATAGTGTTATCGTGGGCACTTCTAAATACCGTGAATAATTATATATTACAAATTATTCCGAATTTTGAATGCATTTTAAGAATACTTTTCCCATCAACTGGTCAAAATGCACAACACCGCTGTATGCTGCGTGAAAGACGCATATCCCTAAATGTTATGTGTTTTTCTGTTTTCTAAAGACTGGTCAAAAGTCAAGATATTCACAATTTTTGTTCGTCAGAAACGTTTGCATATCTATTTTTTTATTTTTTTTTGCGGTCAACTTAAAAGTAAACGTTTTTTAGATAATATTTTAACAATTCATTTATAAAATCATGACAATGCATAAGCCAATTATTTAATTCTGGAAACAATTATTTGATTTAGTTATCTTTATATTACATGTAATATTTTCCACACACAGTACAGGCCTAAACAGATTGTCATCCGTGAAAATTTACAGCTGATTTTATATTTTAACAAAGGGGTCCTTCACAAGGAAATCATCCTATTTGGGGGGTCCTTATAGCATCAAAAATTTTGTAAACTCCTGATCTAGGCGAAACAATGGAGATATAATACAGAGATTTAATTTGTGTGGTTTTTTTTCCCTCTTGTGGTTATATCCTTCTTTGCTGACTATACTAGATCTAGGTCATTGCCTTGTATTTGTAAAGTGTGTGGTTTAATTAATTTGCCATGCAAAGCAATATGACTCACTGTATTTTAATGAAAAAACTCCTGATCTAGGCGAAACAATGGAGATATAATACAGAGATTTAATTTGTGTGGTTTTTTTTCCCCTCTTGTGGTTATATCCTTCTTTGCTGACTATACTAGATCTAGGTCATTGCCTTGTATTTGTAAAGTGTGTGGTTTAATTAATTTGCCATGCAAAGCAATATGACTCACTGTATTTTAATGAAAGCCACATTTCAAAGGATCATGTTCAGCGGTATATAGTCACGTGACGGAATATGGGCATTCAGTGCGGTCGCAAAACGTTAGCAGAAAACTTCATTTTACAAACACGTTTCAAAACACGATTAAGTTCTATTTTCCACGGCGTGATTTCTATTCGCCTGTTAAATGAGTAAGCTGATTTTATAAACATTCGTTATAGAGCGGAAAGAGACGCGAATAACATGAAAACGAAGTTAAAGTTTAGTTAGGAAAGCGGATGGGAGTTTTTACTTTTAGCGTCTTACCTGCTGAAGCGCTGCCGCTGGATTCAGAGATGCGCGACAGCCGTTACTCTGAATGGACGTGGTGGAGATTTAGGAGAATGTTTCTGAGTTTTCTTGACAACTTTAGTGGGTGTTGGCCTGTATGGACAGAATCGTCTTAGTTCCTCATTTACGGCCCCTCCTCTTTACATTACGTTGAGATAAGAGACTGAACAGTTCATAACCGGTGGAACAGTGTGCTGAAACTAGGACTCGCTCAGCGTTGCCAAACCCCTCCCTCAGAAAATCTCTAGAACCACCCTCAAAAGTCTCCATTTTTCACAAAAAGTCGCCAAATATGAAAACAAAGTAAATACAGGTACATTTGGTAAAGGTAAAGGAAAGTAAATATATATATATACTTTACAAATGATAACAGTATCAAAAATATAACAAAAAAATTTCTGAAGTGAAATTAGGGAAATGCTTGTGATCTGCAA
This sequence comes from Sinocyclocheilus grahami, assembly GCF_001515645.1. NCBI lineage: Eukaryota > Metazoa > Chordata > Actinopteri > Cypriniformes > Cyprinidae > Sinocyclocheilus > Sinocyclocheilus grahami. The sequence goes on from NW_015505811.1 coordinate 459,034, forward strand.
GCACATCAAACATGATGGAAATGAAGTCAAATTAATTGCATTAGAGCAGTGAATCGCAACCTTTTGGCGTATTCAATTCAGTTCAATTCAGAACCATCCTCAAGGACCCCCAGAACAAAATTGACTCGTATCATGACTTTGTGAGGACCAAATGCAGTCAAGTATAATTCAAGTTAGCGGACTTGTCCAGTATTTGGCCATATCATCAGCTATATTGGATTTTTCTTTCATGGGAACGTGTCATGTCAAAATATACAACATTTATACAAAAATTCATACTTTATACGGACCCCCTGGCCTTATGTCAAGGACCACTAGGGGTCCACGGACCCCTGGTTGAGAAACACTGCATTAGAGGATGCAAATTTTCTATTGTGGATAAACACAAGTTGAAAGCTGCCAGCTATCTGACATCTTGCAGCAAAAAAGTAATTTTGTAATTATGTACAAGTGACTGCCTTTCGTCTTTAATCGTTATTTGCATAGGAAGTTATAGCACCCCCTCTTGGTACAAAGTTGACAAAATTGAAAGTACCACTGTTTTACATAAACCTCTTTCACAGTTGCTTCGTCTTTTATTGGTGCTTTATTGTCTCTGTAAACTATATTTTATTGCAACAGTTTGAACAACGAACACAGTCATGTTGTGCACTATTGTTAATCAATCAATCAAACAAACAATATATTTAAGGATCTGCAGTAATGTCTGTTTTGCTTTTGAAGTATGGAAGTAGTGACCTATTTCTATTTTAAAATGAGTAAACGTTTTGTGATGCCCATTTACATTTTTGCGGAAAAATTATTTTCCATATACAAGTACATTTCTTTATATACCATCTTTTAAATTCAATATTATATTGTAAAAGAAAAATAAATCTGAGTAGCATTTTAATGTTTGCTAAAAAAAGTTTAACAAAAAAGTCAAATCACACCAAAATAATTTTTATTAAATATAAAATAATTGAACAATGCTCTCGTTTCTTTCCTTACACAACTGAAGTCAATATCTTTCCTAAACCTTGCAATCAGGATAAATCTTTCTTTGACAGTAGCCAGTAGCTTTTGTCAGACTGTGTGTGTGTAGATATAGATACACACACACACACACACACACACACAAACACTCTCTCTCTCTCTCTCTCACACACACACACACACACACACACACACAGGACCCCCAGAACAAAATTGACTCGTATCATGACTTTGTGAGGACCAAATGCAGTCAAGTATAATTCAAGTTAGCGGACTTGTCCAGTATTTGGCCATATCATCAGCTATATTGGATTTTTCTTTAATGGGAACGTGTCATGTCAAAATATACAACATTTATACAAAAATTCATACTTTATACGGACCCCCTGGCCTTATGTCAAGGACCACTAGGGGTCCACGGACCCCTGGTTGAGAAACACTGCATTAGAGGATGCAAATTTTCTATTGTGGATAAACACAAGTTGAAAGCTGCCAGCTATCTGACATCTTGCAGCAAAAAAGTAATTTTGTAATTATGTACAAGTGACTGCCTTTCGTCTTTAATCGTTATTTGCATAGGAAGTTATAGCACCCCCTCTTGGTACAAAGTTGACAAAATTGAAAGTACCACTGTTTTACATAAACCTCTTTCACAGTTGCTTCGTCTTTTATTGGTGCTTTATTGTCTCTGTAAACTATATTTTATTGCAACAGTTTGAACAACGAACACAGTCATGTTGTGCACTATTGTTAATCAATCAATCAAACAAACAATATATTTAAGGATCTGCAGTAATGTCTGTTTTGCTTTTGAAGTATGGAAGTAGTGACCTATTTCTATTTTAAAATGAGTAAACGTTTTGTGATGCCCATTTACATTTTTGCGGAAAAATTATTTTCCATATACAAGTACATTTCTTTATATACCATCTTTTAAATTCAATATTATATTGTAAAAGAAAAATAAATCTGAGTAGCATTTTAATGTTTGCTAAAAAAAGTTTAACAAAAAAGTCAAATCACACCAAAATAATTTTTATTAAATATAAAATAATTGAACAATGCTCTCGTTTCTTTCCTTACACAACTGAAGTCAATATCTTTCCTAAACCTTGCAATCAGGATAAATCTTTCTTTGACAGTAGCCAGTAGCTTTTGTCAGACTGTGTGTGTGTAGATATAGATACACACACACACACACACACACACACAAACACTCTCTCTCTCTCTCTCACACACACACACACACACACAATAAACACAAGTTGAAAGCTGCCAGCTATCTGACATCTTGCAGCAAAAAAGTAATTTTGTAATTATGTACATGAAGCTCATGACAAGTGACTGCCTTTCGTCTTTAATCGTCATTTGCATAGGAAGTTATAGCACCCCCTCTTGGTACAAAGTTGACAAAATTGAAAGTACCACTGTTTTACATAAACCTCTTTCACAGTTGCTTCGTCTTTTATTGGTGCTTTATTGTCTCTGTAAACTATATTTTATTGCAACAGTTTGAACAACGAACACAGTCATGTTGTGCACTATTGTTAATCAATCAATCAAACAAACAATATATTTAAGGATCTGCAGTAATGTCTGTTTTGCTTTTGAAGTATGGAAGTAGTGACCTATTTCTATTTTAAAATGAGTAAACGTTTTGTGATGCCCATTTCCATTTTTGCGGAAAAATTATTTTCCATATACAAGTACATTTCTTTATATACCATCTTTTAAATTCAATATTATATTGTAAAAGAAAAATAAATCTGAGTAGCATTTTAATGTTTGCTAAAAAAAGTTTAACAAAAAAGTCAAATCACACCAAAATAATTTTTATTAAATATAAAATAATTGAACAATGCTCTCGTTTCTTTCCTTACACAACTGAAGTCAATATCTTTCCTAAACCTTGCAATCAGGATAAATCTTTCTTTGACAGTAGCCAGTAGCTTTTGTCAGACTGTGTGTGTGTAGATATAGATACACACACACACACACACACACACATGTGATGTATTAATCTAGCACATATACTGTTTGTTTTTATTTGCTAGTACGTTATTGTTGCTATGCGGTTCATTTAAGCTGTGATCAGCACCAGAATTGGGCTGCGAGTCCATGTTTGACAGTCACAGCTGATCTAGACCTCTGGCACCAGAACAACCAAGCCACTTCAGTTTCTTATAGACACAAATAAGTAGTTAGGGGATCGTTGATACATCATGAAGAAGTTCTTTGACTCCCGGAGGGAGCTGGTGGGCTCTGGACCCGGTTCTGGAGGGGGAGCTGGAGGTTCTGGATCCAGCAGCAGTGTTGGTGGGAATTTCATCGGACGGGCTTTCACTGTAGGAAGACACCAGGTCACTGTAGAAGAAACTCTGGCAGAAGGTACTTCAGGCTGATGTTTAATCTTTTCAATGCCGGCCTTGAACCTAATCAGTTCAGTTAATAGTCCAAAGATTTTTAAACATTCAGTTAATTAAACCACGATCTAAAACGACATCTAAAACTCTTTCAAGGATGAAATCCTTTCAGACTGGGTGAATTTCATTTGATTGTGCGCCAAACAAGATCCAAATTTGACGATTGACATTTATAGATGTTGATTTATTTTACAGACTTTACAGAGTGCTAGTGTTCACATGGTCATCATGGGCAACCTGGAGATATCTTGGACATTTGTGTAATTAATTAGTTTATAATTATGTTCAGCTTTACAGTATTTCATTCGGTCTCAAAAATGGTTTTTAAAAATCCTTATCCAATATTGTGAATGCATGGAGAAGATGGAGATATATATATATGTGCGCAATATTTTCTCAAAATTCACTAAAAATTGCAGAAGCAGATTGGCCAATGTTGATCATTTTAAAATGACCAAATACTGAATGATCAATGTGCCTGGTTCGCAAATCACTACTTAATGTTTTCTTTTCAACCATCTTGATGTTCAGTGTTGTACAGCAGTTAGTTACAGATAATTTAATCTAGCAAACATGTAGCATGGCCTGATGGTGAACTGTGGTTAGATCTCAGCACTCTTCTCAACTCCTCTGGCAGCTTTATTTAGTGGCCTAAATCCTCTGTCTGGAAATCCCTGCTCATCTGTACTTGGGTGTTGACATGTCCTGTGCTGTGAAGTCTTATACACCATCAAAAACTATTTTAAAAAACATTTTATTGATTTTTTTTTTTAGAATTAATATTATATTAATTAATAGTAGCATGCAGTTTTTATATTAATTGAGAGACTGTATGGAGTATTTGTGCTTTAAAAATTAATTTGGCACATTGTGTAAAAAAAACTAAAAAGATATTGGCTACAGTACTGTTCAAAAAGATTGGGTTCACTACAATTTTTTTTATATAAAAGATTGTTTTATTCAGCAAGGATGCATTAAATTTATCAAAAGTGATAGTAAAGACTTTTACGTTGTTACAAAAGCATTCCATTAAATAGGTGCTGTTCTTTTGAACTTTCTATTTATCAAATAATAAATCCTGAAATTTTTCTTTTTACAATACAACATTTTTTATTTATTATTAAATAGATGCAGCCTTGGTGAACATAAGAGATTTCTTTTAAAAACACACACAAAAAAAATTGGCAGCTTTATTTAGTGGCCTAAATCCTCTGTCTGGAAATCCTTGACAATTGACATGTCCTGTGCTGTGAAGTCTTATACACCATCAAAAACTATTTTAAAAAACATTTTATTGATTTTTTTTTTAAGAATTAATATTATATTAATTAATAGTAGCATGCAGTTTTTATATTAATTGAGAGACTGTATGGAGTATTTGTGCTTTAAAAATTAATTTGGCACATTGTGTAAAAAAAACTAAAAAGATATTGGCTACAGTACTGTTCAAAAAGATTGGGTTCACTACAATTTTTTTTATATAAAAGATTGTTTTATTCAGCAAGGATGCATTAAATTTATCAAAAGTGATAGTAAAGACTTTTACGTTGTTACAAAAGCATTCCATTAAATAGGTGCTGTTCTTTTGAACTTTCTATTTATCAAATAATAAATCCTGAAATTTTTCTTTTTACAATACAACATTTTTTATTTATTATTAAATAGATGCAGCCTTGGTGAACATAAGAGATTTCTTTTAAAAACACACACAAAAAAAATCTTTCCAACCCCAAACTTTTGACTGGTAGTGTATATAAATGACCCTGATATATTGATGTTGATTCAAAGATCCATTTTTGAATGAGAAATTTAACGGCACAGTTCACCCAAAAATAAACATTCTGTAATTATTTTCTCTCCCTCGTGTTGCTTTAAACATGATTTCCTGTCTTCCTCAAAAGGAGATTAAGCATAATGTTGACGCTACTTTTATACCACACTATGAAAGTTAATGTTTTCCGGGTGCTGCCTAAAACCTGTTTTGTGGTGGACAGAAGAAAGCTGATTTAGATTGGTTAACTACATGAGGGCAAGCATTCATTGCATCATCATGAATTGCATGTGTTATCAGTGATGTGAAGGAAACGCAGTTGTTTACTCGGTTTAATTTGATTTCCAGTTCACAGATGGAACTAGAAACAAAGCTAATAGACTTTCAGGCCTGGTGCATCTCAGACTCGTCTGTCCTGTTCAAACACCTCTCAGCATCTTTTCTCAGCTCTACACTAGAAAACCAATAACAGCTGCTTTGCAGAGAGATGCAGTCACTGATTGTTTGACTGTAAATCGACTGTTCCTGTAGCGCAAGATCCTTGATGAAATGTGTCCTACTTTCCTCCACCAGCTTCCCATGTGTCTGCTTTGAGGAATAACACCATATTATGCCAACACAGCAAATCTGAGTGCAAGCTCAGCCTCTGATGTCTGGTTGTACATATAAGCATGGACTATAACACCAAGAGTACATGCTGCTTAGACTAAGTGTCTGTATTCTGTTCACATTTGCCCGCTTCTGCTTCTGCTTTTTCTGAGTGCTTCCACTAAAACTTCTGGATCAACAAAACAATTTAATGCTTGCATGCAGAAATGTGAATTATCTGTTTTATGAACTTGCGGACAGGGCAACCAGTGATTGAATACAAATAGTAATACATGAAGTTAAATAATTAAGAATAATAATGATGGGTACTGTTTTCTTTATTTATATAATAACATATTTTTATGTAATAAGTAAAATAAATGATAAAAAAAAACTTCCATTCTTTGGTAAACTGAATTAAATGTCCTACTGATTTCCACGTGGAGGAAGTGTTGTGGTGTAAATATCTTACTCTTGCACTCATTGAGCTTTCAGCAAACCACCTAAACTTTGTGTGTTTGATTTTGTAGGTGGCTTCGCTATTGTCTTCCTGGTGCGGACCAATCAGGGAGTGCGCTGTGCCCTAAAGAGGATGTACGTTAACAATGAACATGACCTGCAGGTCTGCAACCGTGAGATCCAGATCATGGTGAGTGTGCTGAAGTGTCTTCTATGCTTTAGCAATGATGAGAGAATTGACATTATCTCAATGGTCATAAGAACATCGTTGGGTTCCTGGACTCCAGCATCACGGCTGTAGGAGGTGGAGACGTGTGGGAGGTGTTTATCCTCATGGACTTCTGCAGAGGTAAGTCTGCTTTTCAGCCCTCTGCACACAGCCGCCTTGTGCTTTATGTGGGAAGCCAAACATACACTTAACAGAGTAAACTTCTCATCAAGTACCACCTAGATGGCAAACAGTGTTGAAAATGATGGGATGGCTGTAGGAGGTGGAGACGTGTGGGAGGTGTTTATCCTCATGGACTTCTGCAGAGGTAAGTCTGCTTTTCAGCCCCACGATGCCTCTGCACACAGCCGCCTTGTGCTTTATGTGGGAAGCCAAACATACACTTAACAGAGTAAACTTCTCATCAAGTACCACCTAGATGGCAAACAGTGTTGAAAATGATGGGACTAAAGCTACACAACTCCAGTATTTATGTCTTTCCAATGAAAAATTAACAACTAATAAGCTGTTCTTTCTCTAATTTTCTTATATAGGCCTACTATATAACTGACAAATATCTCATCTTGTAAAATGTGCGGTGTAATCGGTAATATTGATGTTGTCTCAAGTGTATTAATTCTTAGCAAAATGTCTTCACTCTGGCATCCTTAATCTCCATTTATGCAGAACTTGTGCTGTATTTATACAATTCATCCACCTGGGGGCGTTCTTTATATCGATTTCAGGCCTCCATTGTAGCCTTGCGAAAGCTTTTCATTCATCAAATTACTATAACATTTCCTGACAGCACTAACAGGAAAGGCTAAATCTCATTGTGGTTTATGCACATTCAAAAAGGGTTTTGTCTCTTCACGTGAAAAGAACTTGGTTACACTTCACTTTCACTTTCAGAATGGATATACATTGTGTTACAAAATGATGGTTGGTAAAAAGCACTGCATGATTTTTGATCCATTAACTTTCATATTGACAAGTGTTGGGTGAGTGATTTGAAGGATTATAGCATGGTGTTAATGAAGACTGGGAATATTAGAGAGAGATCATATACAGTGTCGTTCAAATGTTTAGGGTCAGTAAGGTGAGCATAAGATATTTATTTTAAAATACATAAAAAAAATCGTACAGAGCCAAAACTTTTGGACGGTAGTGTATTTGTGTGTTTCAACAAAACACAAAACACGGGATGTGATGGTACACATCAGCCTCCCTGGAAAATTTTCTTACAGATCGCCACTGTGTATAACAGCATTTTACTTCAATTATATCTGTTACTTCTGGCACTCTTGTTTAACATGTATATTTTTTTAATTTATATAATGGCCAATATACGTTATGATGGATAATGAGACTGTACTGTTTATCCTTCAACCTAGAATTTTAAGTGAAATTGTTAAAATTGCTTCTAATAATTAGAATTTGATAAGTGATATCTAAATGAATAATTGTAAATAATTTAATGTGTAGTATATTAGAAAATTGACATAGAATATATTGTATTTTCTGCTTTCCGTATAGTGCTATTAAAATGATGCCAATAATTAAAAAAACACTATATTGAACGATTCAAATATGGTCACAGATATATCATGTATTCTTTAAAAATAACACTAGTTATAATACAATGTTTTATTAAAAAAAAGAAATGTCTGTTTTGTTTAGGTACACAACTCTGTCCTATCGCGCTCCTGAAATGGTGAATCTGTACAATGGCAAAATCATCACCACTAAAGCAGACATCTGGGTAATTAAACATCTCAAAGATATGAAAGCCAGTCAGAAGATATTTAAAGTCATTGGCTTTTTCTTCCACTTTTTGAATCAATCTTCCATGCCTAAATTAAAAGAACAGTAGTAATAATGTTTAATTAACTTTATTCAAGGCTGTTATATTGTATTATGGCTGTATACTGTATAGTGACTTGGGCTTTTCTTTTTTTCAGGCAATGGGCTGTCTGCTCTATAAACTCTGTTTCTTCACATTGCCCTTCGGCGAGAGTCAGGTGGCCATCTGTGATGGCAACTTCACCATTCCAGACAATTCCCGCTACTCCCCGGACATGCACCGTCTCATCCGTAAGTATCAGTACCTTTCTGCTCACGTCCCGCACCAGGTTTCTGTTGCTGTCTCACCACTGGCACAGTATGGCTGTGGATCTCACTTGAAAGCGGTCGTTCAGCCAAAAATGAAATTTTGTCGTCATTTATGCACCCTCATGTCATTTCTTTCTTCTGTTGAACCCAAAGGGGAATGAGAAAGTCCTAGTCATTGATGAAAGCAGAGGGGACTGGTTATGGAATTAGATTACATGTACTGTCCAAAATGACAAAACAATCACTGTTAAAGTTGATATGTTTTGTGTGCTGTTTGTGAGAAGTGCTCATAATACAAAGTTTAAGACATTATGTAGAATAGTACAAGCTACAACAGGGAGGATTAAGGAAAAGCATTGATGATTTTTTTTCCTATCAAATTTTGTTACTGTGTGATAGTACCATGAGGCGTTGCTTACTGACCACAGACTTCTGGAGGAGGGATGTAGACTATGCAAGCGCCAATGTCTTGAACTTGATGTTAGCTGCAACTAGGGCTGTGCAAAAAAACTGACAAGCTACGCAAAATCGCGTTCAAAATCGCAGGCGATTCATTGCCGATTATGAACGCAATTTTGTGTACCTTGTCAGTGAACTACGGCTCTGTGTAGCAAATACCGCTCCATCTGAACGCACATGCTGGAGATTTACTACTAATCACAGAAGCGGCTTTACTGACGAGATGCACATGAAAATCGCATTAGATTTTTTTGCACAGCCCCTAGCTGCAACCAGTAGTGCAGAGAGATAAACTGAGGTGCCGTGGGCTGTCTTGGGCTCCAGTCATGCGGCTGCGTTCCATAAAAGTGGTCCCTTTGTGTGAGGAAAATTTTAAGGGGTAGTACACCCAAAAATAAAAAATATCTGTCATCATTTACTCAACCTTATGTCGTTCTAAACCTGAATGACTTACTTTCTTCTTTGGAACACAAAATACATTTTGAAGAATGTTGGTAACAAAAAGGTTCCTATTGACTTGCATTGTGCAGAAAAAAAATACAATGGAAGTCAATTGGCCAACATTCTTCTGTGTTTTTTTTGTTTTTTTTTGTCATTCTTTCAAGAAATGCATACATGTTTGTAATGGTGAGTAAATTATGGCAGAATTTTAATTTCCTTAAAATTTTAGGCTGTTCCTGACACAAAGCTTGGCAGCCCCAGTCCTCATTTATTTACTTTAATTATATGGAAAAAAAGTCAAGGATATAAAGGAGAACTTAAAAATCATCTCCTTTTGTGTTTCATGGAAGTAGAAATTGGTTTTGAACAACTTGAGGGTGAGGAAATGATGAAGCATCTTATTTTCGGATGAACTATTCCTTCAACTTCCTTGTACCAATAAACACTCATACCGATCATTCGCTCTGCCCTGTTTCTGTCTGTCACGTGGTGATGCTCAATCTCTCTTTCTCCTGCTCTCTCTACTCTTTCCTTCCCTCTGTGGTGGTGATTTTGTCAGGGTACATGCTGGAACCGGACCCTGATAAGAGGCCTGACATTTATCAGGTGTCCTACTTTGCTTTCAAACTTGGCAGACGGGACTGCCCTGTCCAAAACATCAAGGTTAGTCTTTTTGCTTCCTCTCCTGCGATCACTCTCGGCCTGTTGTTGGGTCAGTGCTTTTACCTCTGGGATCAGTTTTTGGATTGGGTGCTTGTGTGTGTGTGTCAGCCTGCAAAAATGCCTGAAATCATAAAAACAAGACTAATCGGAAATGTGTCCCCCCCAGAATTCTCCCATTCCTGCTAAACTTCCTGAGCCAATCCGAGCGAGCGAAGCAGCTGCGAAGAAGAGCCAAACTCAGACCAAGGCGAGGTACGTGAATAGAGACTCCAGATTACTCCATATTAATGTGGTCATTAAATTTGACCTGAAATTGTGTCTCCATGTTTTGTCCCATAGACTTACAGACCCCATTCCCACCACTGAAACCTCCATCACCCCACGCCAGCGGCCCAAAGCTGCACAATCCCAGTCTCAGGGACTAGGGGGCATCCTGCCCATCCAGCCTGCTGCCCTGACCCCACGCAAGAGAGCCAACTTACCCACCGGGGCCACTCAGCCGATAGGTACCAGTATTATGAACTATTCTACAACATTGACTGTATATTAGCATAAAATACGCTTACAGCTACATTGTCATCTCTGAACCAGTAGCAGAACTGAAACATAATGGCTGTTTTACAAACATGTTTCCCCATAATTTTCCATAAATTATTACATGTATTAAACAACATTAGTAATTATTAATGTTATATTTGATTGTTTTTGTTAACATGCAATTATAATAAATTTGTTAAATACTAAAAAGCTTATTATGAATATAAAATGTTACATTTTCAATGCATATAATTGTAAATGTGTGTTTCTGAAATGTCTATAACAACATTTTAATTAACATTAACATGTTATATACAGATTTATAGTAAATATGTAATTCTTATTATAAATATTAGATGTAAAATTATACATTTTAAAAGTGAATGTAATATAATTGTAAATGTTTTTTTTTTTAAATGATGTATGATAAAATGTGTGTGTGTGTATATATGTATGTGTGTATATATATATATATTTTTTTTTTTTTTTTTTTTTTTTTTTTTATATTTATTTATTTTGTCCATCCTAATGAGTTTGGCTGATTTCTCTTATTATGTATATTTTGTGATAATTTAAGTGTTAGTCTTATTCGTTCAAAGTAATTATTAAAATGTTAAATTGTTCTGTGTTTTTCAGCTGTCAGTGTGAATTTGGCTCAGCCATTTGCAACGCTACAGTCTCAGAAAGCTCAGACGTCTCCGGCCCCTCAGCAGAAAACGGTGAGTCTCTTTACTCTGTCTGTACCTCACTGCACTAATCAAAAACTACAGTGCTCAACTGTTTATAATTTTATAATCTATTACAGAGCAGGAAGTATGCTAGGATTACAAGCTAAAATAATTTTGGTTAACCAGGAACTGCTATAAAATGGCATAAAAGTAGTGTAACGTTGTTCTAATTTAACTTCATTAAATTTAATTCCATACAATGATGTGTGTAATTTCTGTGCAGCTAATGACAACAAATGTGATTGCAAAAATGACTGATGTCCAGTTGATAGGATGAACAAATAACCCCGCCTCAAACTCACTTATTGGTTGTGAGAGATGCCAGTCTGTATATTGGTTTGAAGTCCTACAAAAGCAGTATAAAGTGGTGAAGTCTGGGTAAAAAGAAATTGTCACTTTATTTTAACTGATTTCAATAACTCCAATCTGTAGATTGCATTTATTAAACTAAAGTAACAGTCACATGTAAAGGTCCCATTTATGGTTCACATCATAGTAGTTGTCTGTGTGACAGTCCATGCAGCCCATCCCCGTCACAGCCGCGGCCGTAGGAGGGGGTGTTCCAGTTGCAGCTGTCAGCCCTGCCCCTCAGAAAGCTGTAGCCACTCCTCCTCCATCCAGCCCCGTCCCACCCACTGCGCCTGCACGGAGCGCCCGTCGTAAGCAGATGTCTGCGGCTCAGCAGCAGCTGGTGCCCATCCAGCCCACTGCCACTCAGCCAGCTGGTGCCCCGCCTCCAGCACAGGCTGAGCCTGCAGCGGTGCCGCCCACTGTCCAGCAGCCAGAACCTCAATCCCAAATCAGCCCAGAGAAGGCAGAAGAGAGGGTAATCACCTCCATCCTGTGCATGCTACTCCATCCCGTTTGATTCAAAGAGCTAGCAGCCTCACTCTTGATTAATGATGCACCTCATGCAGGGGCTGTGCCTCATCATCCATTGTGTTGCATCCATCTATCCATCCTTGGTTTATTTTGAATCAGCATATATGGTTTTGATTGTTTGCGTGACGGATGTTTGCTTGTTTTGGTTTATTTGCTCTGAAAATTGTCTAAAAACTATGACAGACAATGTTTTTGTTAAAACCATTAGAGTTGTATGCCTTTATTTTTGATTTGCTGAAATGTTCATTTTATGGTTTTTAGGCTTTGTTTACACTGCATTCTGAATTGTTTGTCAGTTCAGATGATGAAGTGAGGAAATCAGATCCGTTTGTTCAGGCAGTGTAGTAATTATCCAGTATATTTAGATCAGTTGACATAGAAATGACTTGAGCATCAGAAAGATGCTGAGAGGGACAAAATAAGTCATTTATTATTTACAAACAACTATTTCTCACATTCACTATTAACTATACACTAAGACAAGATATTTTAATGTTTCTGTCTCTTAGACTCAACAAGGCTGCATTTATTTGATCAAAAATATAGGGTAACACTTTACTTGAAGGGGTGTGCATAAGACTGACATGACACCTTCATAATCATGACATGACACATGTCATGAATATGAAGGAGGTTTTATGCATGTTTATGACAACTGTCATGAAGTGTCATTCGCTCAGTTATGTCATTTTTAATGCAAATATGACATTATTTGACCTAACCCTAACCTAACCCTACCCCTACCCCTAACCATAGCCCATAACAAAGACATTTCAAACAATGTCATCTTTGCATTAAAAATGACATAACTGAGCGAATGACACTTAATGACAGTTGTCATAAACATGCATAAAAACCCTTCATATTCATGACACGTGTCATGTCATGATTATGTAGGTGTCATGTCATGATTATGAAGGTGCCATGTCAGTCTTATGCACACCCCTTCAAGTAAAGTGTAACCAAATATGGTAAAAATAGTAATACTGTGAAGTATTATAACAGTTCAAAATAACTGTTTTCTATCTTAATAGATTTTAAAATGTAATTTATTCCAGTGATGGCGACACTGAATTTTCAGCATTAATTACTCCAGTCCTCAGTGTCACAAGAAATCATTCTAACATGCTGATTTTCTGCTCAAGAAACATTCTTTATTATTGTTGTGCTGCTTAATATTTCTATATATTTCTATTTCTATATTTATAGTGATGCTTTTTCTGTATTCTTTGAATAGAAAGTTTAAAAAAACAGAAGTAGAAATATTTTGTAACTGTTGATCAATTTAATGCATCTTTGCTAAATAAAAGTATTATTTTCTTTTTAAAAACAGTTTTACTAAGCCCAAACTTTTGAACGGTAGTGTTGCTAATGCTACACATGAGTGTAGACAGTTTTGTGTCTGACTTTCCAAGAAAAAAAAAGTTTTTTCCTGCCTGCCTGAACAGTTGCTATAGAGAAAAAAAAGTCATGTTGGAAATTATTTATCAGTTTTTATGTTTATTACTCATCTGTATTCACTAGCACTTCATCAATCACCTTTAATTTTTCATGTTTTTTTTGTTTTAATTCATACAATTTCACTTCATTAAAATTTTATTTTTGTCACACTCTGATTTCTTTGTATTTTATGAGTTCTTCTTACTTGCTTATCCTACTGTCTTTTCGTCATCTCCCCAGCCTGTGGCCCCTGGCCTGTCCCAGACTCCTCCTTCGTCCCCAAGAATGGCCCAGAAGGTGGGGCACAGACGCATCCAGAGTGATGTTACTCACAGCGCTATGTTCGGTGTGCCGGTCAGCCAGTCCACTCAGCAGCTGCAGGCAGCCACAGCAGAGGCCAGCCTTAACAAGTCAAAGTGAGAAATCAATAAATATAGAGTGAGACACTGCAATTATATAGCCTACTTAGCCAGAAAAAAAATTCTGTCACATTTGAACCTACTTAAAACTGATCACTTGTTTCTCTATTTGGGCACAATTAGGTCAGCCAGCGCCACCCCATCCAATTCTCCCCAGTCCTCCCAGCAGAGTGTGTACCAGGCTGCCCAGCAGGGCAGTACGTCTGTCCCTCAAGCTCCTGCCTCAGCTGCTAGCCTGACAAGCCCCCCAGACCAGCCCACCTGGAATCCTTTCGGTGACGACAATTTCTCCAAACTCACGGCTGAGGACCTACTCAACAAAGACTTCACCAAACTAGCTGATGGTAACTTTGCTTTCTATAGTACTGTAAAACTATGGTACATCTTATCACTGCATGTCCTGCTCTCTCTCTTTCTTTCTCTCGCTCTCTCTCTCCGTACAGTGGACATAGAAAAGAATCACCTCCATTTAAAATAATCACATAACACTAACCTGTCAGAAAAAATAAATAAAAAAAACAGAATCACTCAGTTGGAAAAAGACCTAAAATGACTTGTAAACTCAGTCAGGTAGCTAATCACCTTCTCAATGGCACACAAAGCCATTTGACTTTCAACTGTGATCAGCTGTGGTCATTTTGATCAGCTCAGCATGAAAAGAGCTTTCCTGGAGCATTTCAGTCCTTGGTAGCGCAACTGAAGCAAACATTCAAATATGGATGGCAACGCACTGTTCAAAGTTCTCCGGGATAAAGTTGTGGACCGGCACAAGTCAGGAGATGAATACAAAAAAATTCAAAGGCTTTATCAATGCTTCGAAGCAAATGCCGCTTTTTCACTGCGTGGTACGGCTCGGCTCGGTACGGCACGGCTCTGTTTGCATTCCCACTGCAGTTTAGTACCTTTTACCGTTTTAGAGTGGGCGGGATTATTCACATGTCGTTATAGTTGCGCCGCCTCTATTGCCACGACTCCTGAAAAACTTTTTCATTCTGCCTCGCCCCATCAAGCTCTCGCTGGATCCACTCCTCTGCTATCAATGAGAGGAACGTCTGTACTTCCTCAACAGGGGGAACAGCCACTTTTTGGTTGTTAAGAAAAGGTGCGCTCGTTCAAAACAGTTGCGTTCGATCCTTGGCTGGCTGTTCTGATTTAAATCTAGCGGTTCTTTTGTGTTTGTGTCGCAAGTTCAGTGACGCAGGTAGTGACGATTCTCTCCGGCCAATCCGTGATCAGCAGCGGTTACACGTCATGTTTTGGTTACGGTACGGTTCACTTGGAACCCCAACCGAGGTGGTACTAAAAAAAGTACCAGGTACTGTACCCAGTGGAAAACCCCCCAAAAGTGAACTGTACCGAGCCGTACCGTGCCGTACCATGCAGTGGAAAAGCACCAAAAGTGAAGTGTATTATTAAGTGGAAGGTATTTGGTACAACACAGACCCTCCCTGGATCAGGACGTCACTCCAAACTGGATGAAAGAGCCAGGAGGAAACTGGTCAGAGAGGCGACCAGAGGCCTACAGGAACTCTGAAGCAGTTGCAGGAATTTATGACAAAGAGTGGTCATTGTTTGCATGCGACAACAATATCACAAATTCTCCACAAATGTGGCTTGTATGGGAGAGTTGCAAGAAAAAAGCCACTCCTCAAGAAAGGCCACATGCAGTCACGACTGAGCTTTGCTAAAACGCACCTTGAAGATGTCATTGCATGGCCTAGTCAGAGCCCAGACTTAAACAGTTCTGTAAAGAAGAGTGGGCAAATATTGCAAAGTTAGTAGAGAGAAATCCCAACAGACTAAAGGCTGTAATTAAAGCAAAAGGTGGTTCAACAAAATACTGACACAAGGGGTTTATCTTTTTTTCTGACATGTTGGTGTTATATCTTTCATATAGATGTTATAAGTTGCACAGAGTGATTACAGCCGGATAAAACAAAAACTGTGTATGTCTTCATTTCAGTCTGCAATGCAACAAAATGTGATTATTTTAAAGGGGGGTGATTCTTCTCTATACCCACTGTATTCCCCCCCACCCCACTGTTTTTACTGCACATCGTACTATGTATGGTTGTGTGTGTGATAAATTAAAGGGATAGTTCACCCAAAAATGAAAATTCTGTCATTAATCCTCACCCTTATGTCGTTCCTCGGTGGTTCAACCTTAATTTTATGAAGCTATGAGAATGTGGTCCTGATGTCACATGGACTATTTTAATGATGTCCTTACTACCTTTCTGGGCCTTGAACATGGTAATTCCGTTGATGTCTATGCAAGGGTCTGAAAGCTCTCGTATTTCATCATAATATCTTAATTTGTGTTCAGAAGATGAACGAAGTTCTTACAGGTTTGGAACAACATGAGGGTGATTAATTAAGGACAGAATTTTCATTTTTGCGTGAGCTATCCCTTTAAATTTTAAATTTAAATGATCAGTGTATTAGAGTATTTTTGCTGTTTGCAGAACCTGTTGAACTTCTGCTTGTCGCTACTGAGAGTCTTATTCCCGGGCTGGAGGCTGCAGAACCTGCTCCTCCATCTTCTGGTAAGTGTACTGTCAGCCCTAAACTAATGTTCCTCTCTTACATAATAGGATATCAATATTACCCTGATAGTGACATCCTGGCTTCCTGTTTGTCTGTATTTGGCTATTGATATTCCATCCGTGTGCCGTCAGTCTCTCTCTTTATTTCTGTACCATTGATGGCCTCCCTCGCTACATGATGGCACATGTTCAGTACATCTGAGGTAGTCGAACTGCAGGAATCAGCAGGAGACTCCTTAAGATGAATCAAGGCCCACCAGTTATCTCAGCTTCCCTGCTGAGCTACTCGTCAGAGTCCGCCTGCTTCCTTAAATAGTTACACTGACTGTCATTGCTGGATGACTCCCATTAATGTTCAGCACTTCTTGACCACTTTATTATTTCCATTTACTGTTTCTCTGCTCTCATACAGCTGAAAGACCTGCTGACATTCTGGGCTTGGAATCAGGAGTTGGTTTGCTAGCTGTGCCAGGTAATCCAGATGTCCATGCCAGCCTCACCTACCCTCTACGCACCTTAGTGATCACACACCTTCAGTTGTTACCAAAATACCAATGGTTTTAAATGTTGCGAATCACAGAAAGTTAATGTACTATTAACATTTTTTTAATAAAAAAAAAAAATTAACAACAAACCTGACACAGTCAGTCTTTATTTTTTTCTAGTGATTTTTGAAATAAAGATTTAATAATAATAAAAAACCTAAGTAATTAAAAGCAAAAGAACATAGAAACACAATGTAAATTATAATTTCATAAAGCTGCTTAAGTGCTTTTTCAGATATCTTTCAACAGTAACAAGTATTCAAGTAAAACATTCAGAAATAGGAAAAAATACAAAACTAATTAAATGTAAAATAAAATTACTGAAATAATTGTTTTATCATGCATTAATACTGATTGGTGCAGTTGACTGAAAAACTGCTCTGATTAATTTTAGTTTCTATTAAGTTTGCCATTAGGCATAACTTTGTGTTAGTGTTTGATTTGTTGATTTTTGTCCCACTTTTTTGCATTTACTGCATCAGTAAGGGTTTGTTTTGATCGCATTTCACTTTTACGTTGTGTTCTCAGCCTGCATTGTGTTTTTTGTTTTGTTAAATTTTTCTAATCATCAGTCTGGCATTCAAACCCTCCATTTTCCTTTCTCTTTCCTCTTAGTTTTTCCTATAACTACATCTCTGTGTTTATTCTGACTAACACTGTCTTTTTTCACTTGCTGACTTACAGAGAAACTGATAGAGGGCCTGAAGTCTCCAGATACCTATCTCATGCTGCCTGATCTGCTGTCAATGGCTGACCCCTTTGGTAGCTCCATTGATGACACTAGAGATGGTAACAAATTTTGCTGACTGTCACGCTGGATGCTCTTTTACAAAAGCTTAACAAAAAACTGTCCTTTTCGCTGAGACGCATGACATTTTCCCCCTAAATGTTGTTGTGTAATGCAGAGTAAACAATCCCTGTATTATTTATGATGGCTTGGAATTTTGTCTTCTTGCCACGTGAAATTTAACTTTATTTGTATAGACATTGAGAAATCAACTCACAAAAGGTTTGGACAGCATCTAGAGTAGTGTTATGGCATTGCATTAGTAGAAAAAGCTGATTTATTGCATAGTGATGGGTCTCAGAAATATTGTGTTTACCAAAAAGATGAGGGGGTCAACACCGAATCCTGAGGTACACCTGTAGTTATTTGATATGACTTGCACATCCCTTCTTTCCAAGATACCGCAAAAGAATCTAATCATTATGTAAAGCTCAAAACAGCGAAAGGAAGTTCTTATGATGTCCATTATTGAGAGAATAGAGTCGCTTTGTTAAAGAAATTGTGCATGGTCCATCAGACTGAAAAATGGATGTTTGGTTTTAAATGTGTTATGAAAGATTCCAGTGATGTGTTTGATGTGACAAATAATTCACAATGTGGTATTGTCCGTTTTCTTTGTACTTTCGTCACTCTCTCTTATTCCCAGCCAAAACGGAAGTGTGCTTGGACTCTCTGATTCCTGGCTTGGAGCCCCCTCAGGCTCAGCTACACCCTGTGGAGGCAGATCCAGTATCATCAGCACTGGGAGGTAAAACATATGCATTAGAAACAGACGAGCCTCTGCCTAGCGTCGTAGCACCCTGTCAAATACTTCAGTGGTTGCAGAATCTTTTCTTTGTGTGGAGAGAGGGCCTGAGTCTATGGCTGATTTCTCACATGAAAAACTCTGCCATCAGTATCCTTTTCCCCCACATTTTTAAGGATGCAGTAAGGTAAATGCAACAGTTAATTGCAGAGGTTCTCATCGGGGTCATGTAATGAGGAAACCATTTTTTTTTCATCTTTAGATATAAATTAATTCAGTGAAAACACTGTAAATGTGTGGTCACATGTACCATTGTTTCGCAGGCAAAATACAGTCATTTCAATAGGAATCCACACAATTGGGAATTTCACCTTTGGCCAAAAGATTTCCCATTTAGATTCGGCAACGAGTTCAAATTGGTCATGCAGAATCGCTGTGTTGCCCAACAGAAAGCTGCTCGGTTTAAAGTGATTTCTGAGTGAACTGTGCTTCATACATCACTACACTATTGGCAATAGACAGTGGACCATTTTGTATGCAACATTTTTCTAAATCAACACCATAAATTTTACAATTCAAAACATTCCATTCTATATATTAAAACTAAGTTGTAAAAAAAGCCACTCAACTTTCTGACAGATGTTGAACACATGACTATCCACATTTACATGTCAATAATGCCTGTTTGGTGTCCAGATGGAGCAGAACAAACTTTGTTTGACTCTGCAAACCTAAAAATACAGCAGAATCATTTAATTTTGAGTGTCAGGAAAAAAAAGTAGAAAATTGTCCTGAAAACTAAATTATTACTTTATAGCACGAAACCCTTGACTAAGAATAAAAGTGAACCTCCAAAAATATAAATAAGATGTGACCCCCTGATTTTTATGTAGTTCATGTGATTTAATGTTTTCACGTGTTTCCTTGGTGTTGTT
Organism: Sinocyclocheilus grahami; assembly: GCF_001515645.1. Taxonomy (NCBI): domain Eukaryota; kingdom Metazoa; phylum Chordata; class Actinopteri; order Cypriniformes; family Cyprinidae; genus Sinocyclocheilus; species Sinocyclocheilus grahami. The sequence continues at coordinate 478,697 of NW_015505811.1, forward strand.
CCCCACTGTGCTGTAGACCCTTTGATTGGAGAGGACTCCTTGCTGGGCTGTTCTCTCCCCTCTGGCTCCGCCTCCTGTCTGGATGACTTTGCACCTGTTTCAGGAGGCCCCTCCCAGAATATATCAGGTACAACCAATCATTCTTTTGTTCTGCTGGCATTTATAGCTTATGCAACCTAGTGAGGCCTGTAAAGAATGGTAAAACTGTAAAGTTAATTTCATTAAAAATTTAAAATAGTTATTATTAACATACTATATGCACTTTCTTGACATTTGTTTAGCTTTGGTAAAAAAGTGTTAGTCAAGTACATTAATGTGAGCATTTTAGGGTTGACATCATGCTAACAGTGCTGCATTTTTCTCACCAATCTGTGTCTCTCCGTGCTACCGCCCTCTTAAATCTTTTACCCTTAAACTGTCATTTGCCCCAACCCTCATCGCCTCTCAGCTGCAGACTTCTGTTTGATCTCGGGCTTTGAGCCTCCGAGTGCTGAGAGAGCCAATGAAGATGAATTTGACCCCATACCAGTACTGGTCTCCAAAAACTCCCAAGGTAAGCTTTGAGGAACCAAATCCTTTTTCTGAGAATGAGTGAGCAATTTGCTTCTTACTGTCATTATAATGAAAACAAACAGTTATGCATATGTGAGAACTGTACATTTTGAGTGCGTTCTTTTTGGCAGTTGCAAAAATACAGAAAAAATACAGAGGGCAATAGAAATTCTGGTTCCAGTTCCATTAACTGTTCTTTAAGTATTTTTGAGGAAGTAACTAGTCCTATATATGAAAAACTGTCATACAGAAACATTGTTTTATTTAATACCATTTATTGAAGAAAAGTATACATTGTCAATCTGTAATTTTGCTTATTTAGGCCCTATAATACAGTAAATCAGTATTACAGTAATACAGGTACTAGTTCTCAATTTATTTTGAGTTGGACATGACAAAAGCACTTGAGAGTGTGGTTCATATTTCACGGAGTCATTCTTTCTCAAATCAGATTGCACTGGATGCTACACAGACACAAGCGCACATACAGTGGGTACGGAAAGTATTCAGACCCCCTTAAATTTTTCACTCTGTTATATTGCAGCCATTTGCTAAAATCATTTAAGTTCATTTTTTTCCTCATTAATGTACACACAGCACCCCATATTGACAGAAAAACACAGAATTGTTGACATTTTTGCAGATTTATTAAAAAAGAAAAACTGAAATATCACATGGTCCTAAGTATTCAGACCCTTTGCTCAGTATTTAGTAGAAGCACCCTGTTGTTGCATATAACCAGTGAGCACACTGCAAAAGGAACATGTGTTCTTTTAATTATTTTGCTGTATTAATTCAGACAAGTCATTTGTTATTTTTTTGCACTATTATAGTACTTAGTAATATTTTGAATTGGCTTCTTTGGATTACGTTTTTATCATTTCAGTTTTCATTTTAGTTTCAAGTTTTAATAATTTTATTATGTGCTTTTGTCATTCTTATTAGTTTTTTATATATATATATATATTTTTAATGAACTAATTTCGTTTTTAGTAATTTTAGTACTTAAACGTATTTCTTTCATTTAGTTCCTAAGGCAACATGTCTAATTTGACATTTTTTCCCTATTATTTATTTAATTTTATTATCAGCTTTATTTCAACTACCGAAAAACTATTTTTAATTAGCAGTAACAACACTGAGAAGAGCTTATGTTTTTTTTGCCCTAACTTCTAGATTCAGTAATGGTGCACAAATCACTGAGATTCTCCTAATAATTGATCAAATTAACCTCATATTTGTACATGATTAGTGAAGTCTTTAGCTGAATCAAATATCATCTATAATTCCTTTTATAGTTTGTTTGAAAAAAAAAAAAATTTCAGTTCCCAAATTCTTGATTCCCAACCCTATGCATGATCTCTCGTAAGAGTCTCTCTTGACTTTTCGTGAATGTTTACTATCTCTTTCTCTCCCTCTCTCTTCTGCTGTCCCCTTCCCCGGCCTTGTCTTAATCTGGCTGTCCTCCCTTTCCTCCTCCCCTAACCTTCCTGTCCATCTGGCCTCTTCTAGGAGGTCACTCTCGCAGTAACAGTGGCAGCTCTGAGTCCAGCCTGCCCAACCTGGCCCGTTCCCTGCTGCTGGTGGACCAGCTCATCGACCTCTAGACCGTACAGATAATTCCTGCTGTGCTGAAGATGACGCCAGCCGCTGTAGTCTTCTGCCTTTAACCATGAATCCCTCCTGCTCTCCTTTGTCCTGTCCTCCACCCTCTTTTATGGTCCATTTCCCTCTTTAATCAGTTCTTCATCATTCCGTCACTTCAGTTTCTTCCTGTTCATCACATCTTACATTTTATGTTCTTTCCCTGCCGCTGTTGTCCATCAGTTCTCGTCATCCTCACCATCATCGCTCATTTGATTTGACATACTCCGCTTTCCACCCCTGCACCACGACGTTTATCTCCCTGATGAGTTTGTTCAACTTTTTTCGTTCAACTCTGGTGCGACCTTTTTCTACAGGCTCAAAATCTGGTTTCCTCCTGCGTCCATATCTGTTCTTCCTTTATACATGCACATATTTCATCTGCGATGCAGTCAAGAGTGAGAGCGTTGAGCTTCAAACATCAAACTTGTTCTTCTCCAGTCTTTAGCCGTGTCTTCAGTGGCACTCAGGAAGTTCTTCTCCAGATTAAACACACATGGGTTTTAGACTCAAGCAGTTGGCTCCCTCCAGACAGAAAATAAAGTACAAAATGAAACAAATGTTTACAGGAAGGAATATTTTCCCTTGATGTTTACAGACCGGCAGGTAGGCAAGCACAGCTTGTGAGAATTTATCTTAACCCAGACTGACCGCAAGGTGTGAACAGATCCTAAAACTTCAAAACCGGCTAGAAGCCATCAGTGGTACTCGTTCGCCGTCTCATGACCTCCATACCACCATCTCTGTTATTTCTTTGTAAATAGCTCTATTGATGTTGTACGTTGACTTGAAACAATGTAAATTGGTGTATATCTGCAGTATCCGACCCTCCCGCCCTCAAAAGTGATTTGTTCTCCTGTGTATAAAGCATCTGGTCCAAATGTCCAGCGATTCCTTCAGAGATCCCAGTCTTACCCCGTAGTATACATTATGAGATAATTTAAAAGAAATATTTCATATACGATTAAGATTATATGTGAATATGAATAGTGTTAGAGAATGAATGTATGAATCGAGTATCCATATATAAATGCAGATATGTGTATATGAAACCTATTTAAGAGGAAACTTTATCTCTTTGTTCTGTGTGTTGAGACGTGTTTGCGAATGTAAATTGTCGGTTTCATCTTCTAACGGCCAGAACGTCATTGCTGAACAAAGTTGATTAAGAAAAGAGGACAATCTTGAAGCATCCTAACACGGTTTGACGCCATTCGTGAGCAAATCGACTGGATTAGTTTTTTCGGTTTTTCGCTGCCTTTTATTCTCAGATGTTTATAGTCAACAAAAACAGGTTGCAGTCTTGAGGGAAATGCTCTACAATCCTCAACGGCGTACGTATTCAAATCATCCTCGAAACTACAGCCCGATGCCATGCTTTCTTGCACAATCCTTGTGAATCAGACGCATATCGAAGCATGGCAGTGTTTATGAATATGAAGTTAAGACATGTCTGTGGCCAATCTTCATATCAGTACTGTACGTGTGTGTGTGCGTGTATGTGTGGACGTGAGGTAAATAAAAGCTAGTCTTAGTTGTTGAAAGTGGTGAGGTCGTTGTGTCTTTGACATGGTTTATCTGCTTAATTCGGACAGCTGGACCCACAGCAGGCACCTCTGTTTCAAGCACAGGTTCTCTTTTCATTCACAGAGTCATTAGACTGCCCGATTGAGAGCATGGAAAATGCTCGCGTTGATGTTGTATGATATTAGCAGACTCCTAATCACTGGCTGCCATACTAAAGAATTGAAAGTTCTTTGATCAGATCCAAAAAGGGGGTAAAAAAAAAAAATCAGCATTTTGACATGAATCTGTAAATGGCATTGAAATGAATTTGAGACCGTGGTTGGCATTTCACGAGGGCAACTGCAGTAGGGCTGGGCGGTCCCATAGAGATTTTGCTATACTTACATCACTTTAGATGTATTTGCACAGTTATAAAATATTAACCACTTTTCCCATGCTGTCAAATTTGACTTATGTGATCAGAAAAGTTGGAACTTCCTGTTTTCTGTTTATTTCTTACTTGCATGAGATTAAGTTTTATTTTTCCATTTGATGCCAGATATACCCCAACCTTTTAAATGAGAGATATATATATATATACAAAACTTCAGGTTCAGTAAATATATCTTAGGCTCACCAAGGTTGCATTTATTTAATCAAAAATACAGTAAAATTAGTAAAATCGTTGAAATATTTTTGCAATTTATAGTAACTATTCTCTTTTTAAATATATTTTCAAATGTAATTAATTCCTGTGATGTTAAAGCTGAATTTTCAGCATCATTCGATCACAGTGTCGCATGATCATTGAGAAATCATTCTAATATGCTGATTTGCTTCTCATCAAACTATTATTATTAGTATCATCATCATCAACATTGAAAATGGTTGTGCTGCTGGAAAGTTCAGAAGAACAGCATATATTTGAAGTAATATTCTTTTAACATGATTTAATGCATCTTTGCTGAATAAAACTGTGTTCGCGTGCACACACGCACACATATACGTATTTTTTGGATTTCCAAATAATAACTATGCTGTGACATATACATTAACGTGATATAGAGGTTTTTAGTTATACCGCCCACCCTAAAGTTCTGTAACGTCACACCCGGAACAACTGCTCTACGAACAGACCCACATAACAAATGGAAAAAAAAAACATTAAAACAAAGAAAATCGTTTCCATGAAAGTTTTGGAGGTTTTAAGAGGCGTTTTGTTTGCTTGAAGGCATTGATGAAAAACCGCAGAATAGCACTGCACTTCAGCGATCCTCTTGCGGAGGAACAGAGATGCTGCTGGGGCTCCATTACTGATATTTGTTGTTGGCAGTGTCGATTATGAGATCGTTCTCTATATCCTCGCCTCTCCTCTGTACAGCCATTCGCAGACTCTCATGTTAACCTATGCAATCCTAAAGCTCCATCTTGTAGTTCTCAGTAGAGGTCTTTGCCCCGCGGGTAGTGTTTGACTTGTGTTGTGCAAAAATCAAAGATTCCTTTTATGTGCTGTTTTTGTTCAGAGAAAAACAATATTTATGACCATGTTTATTCTCAGAGTTGGAACCCAATTGGTCTCTGTAGCAAACACCCTCAGCCCAGTGTTAGAACAGTGATGGGTTCATGTGCACCTTCTATTTTTGTGAAAACCAATAAACAAAGAAAGGGGTGTTAAATAAACATGTAAATGTGAATGTAAATTGTGCCAGTGTTAATTATTTATCTGTGGAAAAATTTTGCTCACTCAGCAGTCAAGCAAATCATGTAAATTAATGAACTTTAATTATAATATAATCGGAAATTATAAACCTTTTTTTAGTCTTTGGGAATGAAATGCATCTGACTGTTGGTAAACAAAGAAAAAAATTAATTAATTAAAAATGTAAATTATTTTGTACCAATATTTATTAAGAAGAGTGTCAAACAAATGCACTTGATTGAACAATTCTTGTACAATTATAATTTTTTTAACCAAAATTTAAAGTTTTATTTTTTAGTAACATTTTTAGAAAGGCCAGACAACTTTGCGTGCATAATATTGGTGATACTCAAGCCTCTATTTCTTACTTACTGCAGTCATAAATATCTAATCATATACTGAAGGTGTTTGGGTTTTTCTTAGTTATCATGGTACAACATTTTGCTGGAGGTCTGGCCTTGTCTTCTCCAGGTAAGATTTCCTCGTCCATGTTGTGGCCGTTGTCTGTCTCATCTCTCTCTCTTCCTCCTTTGTCATTTGAGCTTTCGTTCTCGACACCGAGTGGAAGATCACAAAAAAAAAAAAAAAACTGCAACTTGGCACTATAAGACCGAGGTGGAAAAAGTAAATCATATTGATCTCCACCTGAGACCTAAATGTGTGTTTACTGATTTGAAATGATGATACGGTGCCCATTTGATAAATAGGCCAAGGATATTGCAAAATAGCATTTAGATGAAAGAAAAGAAGCAGACACAGAAGGCCAGGTGGCTCAAGTTAATCATTTTTGACGTCTGCAGAATCACAAAACAAGACAAAAGCATCGGCCTTTCTCCCTGTTTTAGGGCACATCCAACAAAATTTATTTAAAGGACGTCTGGGTACTTTCCTGGTTTTATAACTTGGTTCTAAAGCATCCAGATCTGAATCAGCCCTCAAACGTTCTTATTATTTTCATTAATCTAAGTCATAAACCAACCGCCATTCTCTTTCAAACAAATTGTTTCACAAGCCAGTGCAGCCAAATTTGCCAGGATGCCTGTAGGAATTTTGCAGTTTAGGAGACTTTATTATGTTTCATTCCATTAAAATCGCATTGACTTTAAAGGAGCTCTAAAAGCAGGGAGTTCCTGAATAAATTAGAGCTTCGGAGCAAAAGCAGCCTAATTTGGCATTGTGCTTCATGCCATGCGTTTTCCGCTGGCATTGTATAACACAAAAATAGCCTCCTTCAAAGGTGCGGTTATCTACACTTTTGAAGATTGTACAAGCCGTTTCTGCTGCTTCTATATGCAAATGACCACTTTTGTCGTTGGCTAACCTCTTTTCATGTGAAATGTGTGACATCCTGAATGGATGATAAATGTGCGGTCATGTTAATGTTCACATTGTTTGGACGTCTATAGATGTTTCTTTGAATGGTCTGGTTGGACTGGTGATGGAGGTTTTTGTAAAAAAAAAGATTGTAATTTTTAACATTAAAAGTCTATATTTATACTATATAATACTATATTAAAAACCTGTTGATTGGTTAACAGTTCTCTTATTCTATATGGTGTAAATTGTAGTAAAGAACAAGTCCTCTTATAATTTTGTGAAAAAAAACGTCAATTGACATTTGATGTTTTTTCATTGAACCAACTGTTCTTAGATTTTCTGTTAATGCGCATTAGGGTTAAGTTAGGTTGTTACATCTTATGTTTGTAAATGTTTATTGTATCATTTTAGTATCGTGTGTTACCATGGTGTTTTCAAAAAAAACAAAAAAAAAAGATTGTAATTTTTAACATTAAAAGTCTATATTAATACTATATTAAAAACCTGTTGATTGGTTAACAGTTCTCTTATTCTATATGGTGTAAATTGTAGTAAAGAACAAGTCCTCTTATAATTTTGTGAAAAAAAACGTCATTTGATGTTTTTTCATTGAACCAACTGTTCTTAGATTTTCTGTTAATGCGCATTAGGGTTAAGTTAGGTTGTTACATCTTATGTTTGTAAATGTTTATTGTATCATTTTAGTATCGTGTGTTACCATGGTGTTTTGTATTTTTGTGCATGATGTTGTGCACCTCCTTTGTGCTTGTGGAAAAGCTACTTGTGATGAACTTTGTTTCATCATGTGGCTCTCTCATTATCACCTGTTTTTTTTTTTTTAAGGTGATTGTCAGTATATTACAAAGATAAAAATAGTAAAGAACAAGTCCTCTTATAATTTTGTGAAAAAAAACGTCAATTGACATTTGATGTTTTTTCATTGAACCAACTGTTCTTAGATTTTCTGTTAATGCGCATTAGGGTTAAGTTAGGTTGTTACATCTTATGTTTGTAAATGTTTATTGTATCATTTTAGTATCGTGTGTTACCATGGTGTTTTGTATTTTTGTGCATGATGTTGTGCACCTCCTTTGTGCTTGTGGAAAAGCTACTTGTGATGAACTTTGTTTCATCATGTGGCTCTCTCATTATCACCTGTTTTTTTTTTTTTTTAAGGTGATTGTCAGTATATTACAAAGATAAAAACATTTTAGTAATTTGGTAGATTCAACATTATTTCACAATTTTTTATGAGATGTACTTAATTATTATAAATTTAGATTCTATCTGCAAGACTAAATGTTCCTAAAAACCTTTTAAATAGTAGTCGTTTTTATTATTTTTATTTTTATATATTATCTTTGTCATAAACCAACTGTCATTCTCTTTCATAAAGCATTTCACCAACCAGTGCCTTTCCAGGATGCCTGTACTGTAGCTATTTATTTATTTATTTATTTTTCTAATAGCGTAAGCGTTCTCCCCTTTCATTTTTGTTTTTAAAAGTCCCCCTGCAGTCACTAACTTTATCCCTTAAACTTCAATGACATATTTCAACACGGAAATAATGTCTTCATGTCCTCATGAACGAATTATAAAGGCTCGTCTACAAGTCCGTGCATCAGAATGGTAATGCATTTTATTCAGCACTCCCTACAGTGTCAGACCTACAATGGTAATTTATATTATTGCCGTTTGGCTTGACTACTTTATCAAACAGCTAATAATGTGTTGTTAATGTCACCCAAACCATGCTCCCGTTTGCCATCTCAGACTGCTAATGATATGAAAAGTCCCACTGTGCAAGTTGAGGGGATTGGTTACATGTATGTTACAGTAGGGAACAGGCTTTCAAACTGAATTTTTGAAACTGTCTTTGGTACACCGCAGTTTTAAGGAGAAAATTCTCAGCAGTGGTGTTGACTGATAAATTTGCACATGGTTTGTCTTTTAAGCATCAGATAGACATGTAGACAACGTTTAAAAAAACTTGACGACCTCAGGGAGTCTTTAATTTGTTTTAACTTATTCTCTTTTGCAGATGATCTGCCTAACGTCAACGGCTATGATTCTTCATCAGGAGCCAGTAACATCCCGAGCTCAGATGTTCCTGCAGAAGAAAATGAGGTTCTACTTGCGTGCAGTGGCTCAAAGCTTCTACTGCTGGAGTCCAAACTCCTCAACACTACAGCTCTCAAACTCACGCCATCGTCCTCCCCAGATGTCTTCTCAAATGCCCCATTCCCTGGATGTGGACGAGACGGTAGGGACATCTTCACCGGCGCTCCATTTCCTCATCTTCAACGAGCCCATCCGCAGCCTGACGTCTTCCTCCAGGCCCCATTCTACAGAAGCAATGATCTGTCTGGCCCGCAACATCTAACGAGGTGCACGAATGGCAATGAGCCCATTCTGCCCCATCCACCCGTGTACAGTCAAATCCGGTTTCCTCATTGCGTCGAGGCTCCGATGCCCCAGCAACCCATTGCTGCCCACCGCGTGGTCTCCAGTGTGGGCCAGCAGGCGGCCGTGAGCTCGCTCCCCGTTGGGCCACTTCACTCCTGGACGGTAGGTGTTCGAGCAGTGATGGACCCCTTCCTGGCAGCCCCCTTCCAACCTCGGGGCCCATTGGGAAAGCCTTAATGTTTGAGAATGTTGTGTTGTCCCAGTGCTGGTTATATCTGTGGTGGAAGCAAATCTGGTGTAGTCTATCATGAGACGACTACCTCAGTCCTCTTGACGCCATCTAGCGTCACCGCAGCACTTTAGCTCACCTTCACTACGATGTTCTTCCTCTGTGCATCGCTCCACCAGGCATGAAGAGAGCGATTTCATCTTTTGATTGATATAATGGTCTATAATCTGCGTATATTCATCAATTTCTTTTTGCAATGGATTATACATTATAAGCTTTTTTTATATCATACACGGTATTAAAAAGGATGTAAAATGTGAAAATTAAGAAAGTTTGTTGTGCTCGGTTTACTAGTTTACAGGGAGCAGCTGATGGAACGATTCAATGGTTTTTAGGCTTTTTGAAGTACTAACTACCTTTCTGAGTCTCGAAGCTGGAAGAATTTCCAGAACCTGGTGACAGAATTGTGTTGAGGCCTTATGACAGGTAAAAATAGCTGGAGAATCACGTTTCTTTGCTGTTCTTGTTAAACCCAAGGTACTGTAGGCATCCTAAGCTGGACTGGAATGGACTGTAAGTAACTGACGGTCACATCCACACCATCTAATGCAGTGAACTCATTGAAGCACTTTTACGATCTGTAATCGTGGATATTGTAGTTTTGCTATTTAACAATCTGCTGTATATTCACTGTGTATTACATGATAAATAATTTCTGTTAAAATGTCTTGTCTTCTCTTCCTTCATAATTTAATCATCCCTTTTTGAACACCTGCAGGACTTACAGGCTGAATGTATATTATTAATATGGTTTCAAGTGTGTAGCACTGAAACCCTATTGTAATTTTTAAGATTTTCAAAGATCACCATTCTGACATAAAAGCGATCGGGCAGACCAAACCGTAAGGTGTAGAGACTTGAAACTTTGATGCATGGTAGTACCCACCCCGTCTACAAAGTCACCAAAGCTTGCCCCGAAAGTACGCAGTCGCTCATAACTCCTAAACCTTCTATAGTCTTACATCATAGGAATCCTTGGCTCAAGATGAACAAAACGCATGTGTCGGATTCGTTTGTCGCATGGCAAAATCTTCGGCCATTTTAGATTTTGTGAAAAACCTACTCCTTTGAATTAGTCCTAGGTTTTCGCCCGATCAGACTCAAAGAAGTACGGAAAGATTCTCTGGAGAGTGAATATCAATAATTATCAAAGAAAAGTTGTTTTTGACTCACCAAAGGGACGCCAAAATGTTCAAAAGAGGCAGGGCCACTTTTCCTAAAACGGCTATAACTTTTGAGCAGAGTGAGATATTTACACCAAACTTGATATGCATATATCTGAGGTCACATGAGAAAAATCGTGGAGTTGGGGCACTGTGGGGCACTGTGTGGCGGACAAAAACTGCTGTCTATGAGGACATTCGTGTATCTTGAAAAGACATGACTGTGATCGGGCAAAGAAGTTTGAGAACGGAGGCCGATCTGAACGAAACTCAGTGGGCCTGTTTGACTCACGGCCCTCATGGTCTGTGAAAAATTTGAAAAATCACGAAGTCACATTTTTCAATTGTGTAAACGATTGTATATTGAGCAATTTTTCTCACACACAATATTCATGACATTTTGTCAAAGTTTGCCACTTCATTTGTTTGTTCACCAGATTTTACAATTATGCCAATTACAATTACAATAATTAAAATTTTTCATGATTTTGATTGGAGTGCAACCTGAAAATGTTATAACAGAGATTTTGCAGTAAGCAATTTGTTACCTATTATTTATTTCAAATATCTACATATGTGTGTTTGCATGTGTGTAAGCATGCTAAGTGGGTAATAAGTATTATAGTTTAACCCTTTAATTTTTGTGTATATGTATGTAGCATGTTTTCCATCATGGATGTGTTCTATCTCCATAAAAGCGATAAAGGTCTTAAATCGCTTGAACCCCGGTAATCACTGCTTGCAGCTATATTTTATTAGATTTTTAAAAAATATTATATAGATTCTTTATTATATATTTAGTTTATGTAGTTTTATGTTATGTAAGATAATGTTAATTTTTTTTTAATTAATACTTAATTTTGCTAGTTTGTTGCTTGTGTGATCAACAACATCGAGAGAGCCACGTCTATAAAAAAAATACAAAAATAATAGATTTTGTTCATCCTTCGCTGAACGAAGACAAAAAAATAGATTAAAAGCTTAAAGCTAAGTTTCCACACAATGTTAATAGGCCTTGAGAACTAAGGTTCACCTGAGGATTAAGTACCAGCAGCTCTTTTTATTAAACGTACTTGACATGAAAGCTATGATGAATGCATGTTTGATCTGTCATTAATGAATCACAGGACATATGGAGTATTGGCTTGAAACAACACTAAGCCATGAAGCAGCCCTAATATATTGAAATAACAGCCAATATGCTGCTGTTAACCAGCTCCAGCTAAAGTCTGCTGGCAGATTCCACTGCTGTTTAAGAGCTCAAGAACTTCTTAAATTCTTCACATCTTTTGAAGTTGTGTGAAAGGGATTCTGAAACAGAACGACAGCGTGAGCCGCCTACAGATTGATTTCATATATCTACCTTCACCTTTAATTGATCACTTTATTCTGTTCTTGGAAACACCAGAGAAAACAGAAACATCAAAACGCTTAAGTTGCTTTTGATGCAAGCCTTTAGAAGCCTCTGCATTTGAAGCAGAACGGCAGTGTATTCTCTGATTTATATTTATATACTGTCTCCTCCAGTATATTTTTCTCCATGTGTCCATAGTGCTTCTGCAAATACCACATGGTGCAGGTAAGAAATGGATACAAGACAATAATCCCTTTATTTGACTCTCTTTTGTACATTCAGAAAAGAGGAGCGTCTTAACTCTCCAAAAGTGCATTGAGGTTCTTCAAGGTACATGCAGTTTTCAGCCCTCTGTGAATACACACTTTCATTTGTAATGAAAAACTTTGACTTGCCTTGACCTAAGGTTGTATATGGACATTTGATTTACACTCTACAAGGAAAATCTCTTTATTTTTCATCTATTATGTGACACGCAACACTTTTAATAGTTTCTCCGTGAATTTTGTGGCCAATTGTGCCTGTGTATGCCTGCACATTTGGAGCAACACAAGCACAGAATGGAATTTTCCACCCTTTGTATTCGCGTTTCAAAACCAGTGCTTTGTCTCCTGCTTCTATCGATCATGGTCTAATGACAAAAAGTAAAAGGTCATGGCAATTTGTTATAGTGATGGTCCTGCAATAAACAAAAGCTGATCATCATTTATACTCTCTCTAACAGTAATAATAATCAGTATAATAAAAAATGGTTTGCAAGCTACAAATAAAACCTATATTTTAACATTTTCAAAAGATGTAAGGTTGCTGTTATTTAAGTATTATTTGTATACTATTTTAATATTTATTCATATTTTGAATGGACTTTTATTTTTATATTTCCAGGTTTCGTTATACTTTTAGTTTAAGTTTTAGAAATTGATGTGCTTTGTCATTTTTATGTTTGTGTTCTTTTTAATGCAGTATTTCTGTTTTATTTCATTTTTGTTATTTGTTTGTCATTTATTTATTTATTTGCCAAGACATTTTTTAAATTAAGTTTTTCATCTAATAATCTTTAGTTTTATTTCAGCTTTATTTCAGTTAACAAAAAACTTAAAAAATATTTTATTTGTGTGTGTGTGTGTGTGTATGTGTATGTGGTTTATGAGGACACAAATTCGTATAATAACATGGGTATGACATAGGTTTTACTACGAGAAGGTGATTAATGAGGACATTTTCAGTGTCCCCGTAATTCAAAAAGCTTATAAATAATTCAGAATGAGTTTTTTTGAAAATCTAAAAATGCAGAAAGTTACCTGTGAGGGGTAGGTTTAGGGGTAGGGTTGGAGTAGGGCAATAGAAAATACGGTTTGTACAGTATAAAAACCATTACACCTATGGAGAGTCCCCATAAACCATAAAAACAAACCTGTGTGTGTGTGTGTGTGTGTGTGTATATACACACACACACACAAATATGTATTTTAGAGTTGTGTTGCTATGCGGTGTCTAAGGTGTTCTGAGTGTTTTTAGCATGTTATGTTAGTGCCATTTAGCTTGTTTCTATTTTTGCTGAGGTGTTCTGACTGATTTTTTTAGCATGTTTGGTATGTTAAGGCTTTCTGAGTGTTTTAGTAGGGCCTATGTTTGTTATGCTAGTATCATAAATAGTGTTTAACTTGTTTCTGAGTGTTTGCTAAGGTGTTGTAATTGATTTTTAGCATGTTGCTTTAGTGTTCTAATTTTAGCATGTGTGCTATGTTGACATTGGTGGTTTTTAGTGTGTTTCTCTGTGGTTTTCTGAGTGTTTTTAGCATGTTTGCCATGTTTAAGTGTTATGAATAATTTTAATTTGTTGTTAAAGGGGAAGTCGTGGCCTAATGGTTAGAGAGTCGGACTCGTAACCCAAAGGTTGCGGGTTCGAGTCTCGTACCGGCAGGGATTGTAGGTGGGGGGAGTGAATGTACGGCGCTCTCTCCCACCTTCATTACCACGACTGAGGTGCCCTTGAGCAAGGCACCGAAACCCCAACTGCTCCCCGGGTGCCGCAGCAAAAATGGGCTGCCCACTGCTCCGGGTGTGTGTGCACTGCTGTGTGTGAGCACTTTGGATGGGTTAAATGCAGAGCACTAATTCCTAGTATGGGTCATGTCACGGCACTTGTTGTGACAATGTGGTTGGTAAGGTGTTCTGAGTATGTTACATGAATGCATGTTGCTGTGCAGTTGTTCAAAGTAGTTTTAGCATGTTGCTATTAAGGTGTTCAGAGTAGTTTTCGTCTTACTATTATGTGGATTTAACATGCTATGCAGTTGCTAAGGTATTCGGAGTGATTTTTAGTATGCTGTTGAAGTGTTAAGATGCGTGGAGTGGTTTTTTAGAGTTTATATGTGGTTTCTAAGGTGTCCTAAGTGTTTTTAGCATCTTTACTATGCTTTAGTTCTATCTTGTTCTATCTTTAGTTCTTCTGCTTGTATAATTGCTAAGCTGTTAAGAGCAGTTGTGTTCTTGAATGCAAACATCATCAGTGTAAATCAGTGGGGAAGCTGGAAGCAGCTCCTTGAGAATCCCTTTATTCTGATGTTATGGCTGATTTGAGATGTATTACAAACCTCTCAATGTTTACCGCCTTTTCAGGAGGGTGAACGCGACCAGGAATCAATTACAGCGGTTACAACCGGACCAACCGTGAAGTCATTCTGACAGGTCAGTCTGCCACACTTCAGTGCGATTGAATCTTTTATCCCTCTCTTAGGCATTTACTACACTTGGCTCTTGAGAGCGGAGAGCTGATGTCATCAGCCACAGGACTGTGGGTCTGTCTGCCACTGAGAAGATTGTGTTACATAAAACAAATCAACAAACGTGGCCACAAAGCCTTTGTGACGGGGACAATAGGTATTAATAGAGCCAGAAACCACTGCCACGTTAAGGGCTGCATTATTAAACAGCCTGAAGCCCGGGCCGCTGTGATGCTGGAAAGAATGAATGTATTTAAAATATTAAGAATGAGAAGTGAATTCCATATTTATAATGTATTGTCTATGCTATTATACTTTTGTAATTGTTCCTATTTTCACTGGCAATACTGTGTTGGTCACTTAATATTAACTCAAAGTTTAATGAGTTGGTAGATGACATGAAGAGGCCTGTGTTTAGCTGCATTGTAAACAGATGCACACTATTATCCTACATAAAGCTCCCGATCGGTGTGAAGTTCAGGGGATTTTGTCCACGGAATGATAAGAACACACATTATTTTATTATTTTCACACACAGTATTTTGCAGCTTGCGCTGCAAGCCATGCTCGTTTTCTCTTGTCAGCTTTGTCATAGATTGCAAGGCATTATTGCATTATGTACTGTATGGGTGTATGTGCAGCATAGACTTTTTTTTATCTTATAAGCAATTAAATGTAAACATATGTGCCTGTAACTAGCTGCTGAAAATTCAGCTTTACCATCACAGGATTACATTACCTTTTAAAATACATGAAAACAGAAAACAGTTATTTTAAATTGTAATAATATTTCACAGTATTACTGTTTATACTGTCTTTTTTATCAAATTAATTCAACTTTGAGTATAAGAATAAGAAAAGGTAAAAAAAAAAAAAAAAATCTTAACAAACCCAAACTTTTGAACAGTAGTGTACACGGTGCTTTTCCAACCCTATAATTTTCTGCAATTATTGCCATAACCTTTATGACATTAACCAGCAGAAAATTGCGGAAGCTGTCTAGAACAATAACTAAATAGCTATTTCGCTATTCATTACCTTTAAGTGACATCAGCCGACGAACAGAGTAGTTTGAACCCTGTTGACCTGGAACATGTATAAAGTCAGGGTTCTTTTTAATTTAATGATGGCTTTATGTTCAGCACAGGGGCCCCCTGAGAGTTAAAGCCCCAGGGCCTCTGATTGTGAGGTTCTGAGGAGATCGAGGAATTTCATAATGTACGAAAAATTTAATAAATTAAAGTCTTCATCAATCAACAATTAAAAAAAGTGGATATACAAAATATATACAGTGGGTACGGAAAGTATTCAGACCCCCTTAAATTTTTTACTCTGTTATATTGCAGCCATTTGCTAAAATCATTTAAGTTAATTTTTTTTCCCTCATTAATGTACACACAGCCCCCCATATTGACAGAAAAACACAGAATTGTTGACATTTTTGCAGATTTATTAAAAAAGAAAAACTGAAATATCACATGGTCCTAAGTATTCAGACCCTTTGCTCAGTATTTAGTAGAAGCACCCTTTTGATCTAATACAGCCATGAGTCTTTTTGGGAAAGATGCAACAAGCTTTTCACACCTGGATTTGGGGATCCTCTGCCATTCCTCCTTGCAGATCCTCTCCAGTTCTGTCAGGTTGGATGGTAAATGTTGGTGGACAGCCATTTTTAGGTCTCTCCAGAGATGCTCAATTGGGTTTAAGTCAGGGCTCTGGCTGGGCCATTCAAGAACAGTCACAGAGTTGTTGTGAAGCCACTCCTTCATTATTTTAGCTGTGTGCTTAGGGTCATTGTCTTGTTGGAACGTAAACCTTCGGCCCAGTCTGAGGTCCTGAGCACTCTGGAGAAGGTTTTCGTCCAGGATATCACTGTATTTGGCCGCATTCATCTTTCCCTCGATTCCAACCAGTCGTCCTGTCCCTGCAGCTGAAAAACACCCCCACAACATGATGCTGCCACCACCATGCTTCACTGTTGGGACTGTATTGGACAGGTGATGAGCAGTGCCTGGTTTTCTCCACACATACCGCTTAGAATTAAGGCCAAAAAGTTCTATCTTGGTCTCATCAGACCAGAGAATCTTATTCAGGTGTTTTTTAGCAAACTCCATGCAGGCTTTCATGTGTCTTGCACTGAGGAGAGGCTTCCGTCGGGCCACTCTGCCATAAAACCCCGACTGGTGGAGGGCTGCAGTGATGGTTGACTTTCTACAACTTTCTCCCATCTCCCAACTGCATCTCTGGAGCTCAGCCACAGTGATCTTTGGGTTCTTCTTTACCTCTCTCACCAAGGCTCTTCTCCCCCGATAGCTCAGTTTGGCCAGACGGCCAGCTCTAGGAAGGGTTCTGGTCATCCCAAACGTCTTCCATTTAAGGAATGGAGGCCACTGTGCTCTTGGGAACCTTAAGTGCAGCAGAAATTTTTTTGTAACCTTGGCCAGATCTGTGCCTTGCCACAATTCTGTCTCTGAGCTCTTCAGGCAGTTCCTTTGACCTCATAATTCTCATTTGCTCTGACATGCACTGTGAGCAGTAAGGTCTTATATAGACAGGTGTGTGGCTTTCCAAATCAAGTCCAATCAGTATAATCAAACACAGATGGACTCAAATGAAGGTGTAGAACCATCTCAAGGATGAGCAGAAGAAATGGACAGCACCTGAGTTAAATATACGAGTGTCACAGCAAAGGGTCTGAATACTTAGGACCACGTGATATTTCAGTTTTTCTTTTTTAATAAATCTGCAAAAAATGTCAACAATTCTGTGTTTTTCTGTCAATATGGGGTGCTGTGTGTACATTAATGAGGAAAAAAAAATAACTTAAATGATTTTAGCAAATGGCTACAATATAACAAAGAGTGAAAAATTTAAGGGGGTCTGAATACTTTCCGTACCCACTGTATTAGCAATTTTCATTTTAGAAAATGTCCAACCGTTGATATCATTCATTTCAGTGTCTATCCAAACAAACAAATACATATATATGCTAGAACCTCTTTAAGTATGAATACCTATGAATAATATTAATGAACGGACAAAATATAAAAGTATTAAAAAAGCAGATGTTAATTTTGTTTTAAAAATCATATTTACCCTCAGTCTTTGAGTTATACATTTATTGTTCGTTTGTCGGTTTGAGGCTCGTGCGACTGGCTGAATTGTCGTCGAGATGTTTTTGTTCCTGATTGGTCTATTCTTCATCATGTGACTGCATGAAACCACTCTGTTCAATCAGCTGCACTGCTCACACTGGCAGAATATGAAGTCTGAGTCCATGGGCGTGCCGCCTGATTTGGTTTCTGTGGTAACTAGTGGCGGTCATAGGCAGTGGCGGAGCCTCGGGATGCACTATAATAATAGGGGGAACCTGAAAGTTAATAAGAAAGGAATGTACCATTTCAATACACCACGACAATGACTGCATATTAATATATTAAATGCATATTTGTTTTAAGCATCATATAGTATTGATTTCATGTATGGCCAGGATTTTGCTATCAAAATAATTAATGCAAATTCCATCAACTTCAGCCAAGATCCAGGAATTACAAACCAATAAAATTGAAATAATTATGTAAACGACTGGAAAAAATATTTTTAACACATATAATCGCTCTATGAACACACAATGCTATTTTTATTTAATTTACCATGTTGTTTACAGAATACCCAAATATATATATATTTCATGTCATTTCAGCTAATATTCAGATGCTTACGGCATATTTAGCTTGTGCACTATTTCAGTTTTTCTTTTTTAATAAATCTGCAAAAATGTCAACAATTCTGTGTTTTTCTGTCAATATGGGGTGCTGTGTGTACATTAATGAGGAAAAAAAATTAACTTAAATGATTTTAGCAAATGGCTGCAATATAACAAAGAGTGAAAAATTTAAGGGGGTCTGAATACTTTCCGTACCCACTGTATATAAAAAAAATTAAAATAAAATTCAAGATATACAAAAAAGGATACATTAAAGTCTTCATACAATCAATTGATTAATTTATCCAGTTTTCCACATAAATATTAAGCAGCACAACTGTTTTCAGCATCGATAATAATCAGAAATGTTTCTTGAGCAGCAAATATAATGATTTCTGAAGGATCATGTGACACTGAAGATTAGAGTAATGCTGATGAAAATTCAGCTTTGTCATCACAGGAATATATTGCATTTTTAAATAAATTACAGTTCTTCTAAATTGTAACATTACCTCACAATATTAATATGTATTTTTGATCAAGTAAATGCAGTACAAGGGATTTGATCATAAAAAATAAAATAAAATAAAATCTTACCAAACTCTTTTGAACAGTGGCGTATTTCAATGGTAATGGTAATTTGGCTATTTATTAACTTTAATCAAAAGTTGGTTACAACAGATACAAAAATCATGTCTTCACAGTAAAACACATAAAAACCCCTATACAGGCTATATAAAAAAAAACTTTACTCTTAAAATATTAACTTTTGATGATTATTTATTCTTTTATCAGTTGAATATTTAAAGACATGAGATCAAGCATAAAAAAAAGACTTGGACATTTTCTTTCTTTGTCTGCATCAGCTAACGGCAGTGATATTTCATAGCAGAGGTGTGCTATAAAATGTTCAATAAAAATACAGTTAGAATTTCATTATGCCGTAACCATAAGCCAAAAAAAGAGAACAAAGAGCTTAGTTTTTTTTATTCTTCATGGAAAAGATGTTAGATTAGCAGTCGAATGACACCTTACTTTTTTTTTTACAATAGAGGGTCTCAAGCAGGGGTGTCCTGTACACTAGTGTCGACGGCATATTAGTCACATTAGCCGAGGAAGAAAGTATTTTGAACCCTGTTGACCTGGAACATGTATGAAGTCAATAGGGTTCATTTTATTTTAATGATGGCTTTATGTTCTGAATGTGTGTGCTAGCAGCACAGGGGCCCATTAAGAGTCGTGGCCCAATAGTTAGAGTCTGACTTGTAACACAGGTTGCGGGTTCGAGTCTTGGTACCGGCAGGGATTGTAGGTGGGGGGAGTGAATAACCAGCGCTCTCTTCCACCTTCAATACCACGACTGAGGTGAGACCCTTGAGCAAGGCACCGAACCCCCAACTGCTCCCTCGCTGCCGCATGGGTTAAATGCTTGGAAGGGTTAAATGCAGAGCACAAATTCCGAGTATGGGACACCATACTTCACTATTTCCTTTATCATAATTGTGGTACTCACCAAAATCCATTGAAAGCATGCTATTGTGCTGTTAGCCCACATAAAAAAAGCTGACGCAGAAATATGAATTCCAACATTTAATTGAAGCGTGTAAAAACATGCTCTTCGTTAAAAAGGACATGCTCGGAACATCTGTAACGGCTCAAGCACAAGCTTTCAACCCAGCATGAAAAAAAAACAAAAAAACAATGTTCAAGGTAAAATGAAGAAACAGAATAGTTCAAACTAAAAATCACAGAACTGCCATATGCTTAAATGAATGGTTTATAGAATTATTACAAATTCTGTGGTAATTTACTCAATATCATGCCATTTCAAACCTGATTGATTTTCTCTAACAGAATACACTGGAAAATATATGAAATGTCTTCAAAACATATGGTGTTCTACAGAAGAAACCGAGTCAGTTGGGTTTGGAGTGACATGTTTTCATTTTTGAACGAACTATCCCTTTAAATGCATCACTTGCAAACAACGCAACAAAAGACATTTTAAATTAAAAACAGTTTGGAAAGCATCCATATGTACAAAACAAAAGCCTGCATCATTCCACAAACATTCAACCAGATCGTAACACTGAAACATCAACTGCGCTCATTTTTCAGGTCAGTCACACAATTTTCTTTGGAATAATGCTGTTCAGTCATGACGTCAATTTGTAGGCTAATCCAGAAGACTTAACAATTCACTCTTAGGACTTTCTAATGGGTTGTAAGAGTAGCTGTTTTCAGTTTATGAGTAAATATGGTCTGTGGTTAACTTAACTTGAGGAATCTTCCCTATGTTATATAAGAACAACAATGTTTGTCTGATTCTTCAGCAGCACATAAACTCACATCCTCATGGTAAATATGTAGCAGCTTGTGTTTTTAAAGCACGACACCAGGTGAACTATGTGCCATTTATTTTGTACAATATGAAAGTCTCTTCAAATAATAACACAAATCTTATTTTACTCCAATCCAAAACCGCTTTTCTGAATTCCCACTGGAAATTCCCTGGGGAATTTATGGACATGCTAATTCCCTTCTGGGTTTTAGGACTACAGACTGAATTAACTCTTTGATTAGTTTTGTCATTGTTTCCTTCCATTCATGCAGTCACTTGAATCCTGCCGTTTTATCCTGTTTTCCTGACATATTCAAAAGGCATTAAAGCTGAACCTGATCTCTCAAGTACAACAGGACCTATAATACAGATGCTTCTCGTTCAACCTTTTCTAATGTATCTGCAAAGCTAAGTTAAGATACTAATAATGATACAATGTCAATAATTTAGTCATTTTGTACTACCTCTGGAGCCAGTAGGCATTAAAATGTGGCTACTTTTTAGCATTGAATAACTGTCAACAGATTGCTGAAGTGTTGAATATTAAAATGCATTAGTCTTCAATTATTTAACGGCCCATCGTCAATTTCCACACTGAAAAAATTAACTGTTTATTTGAAATGTATATAAAATAGCATTATGTAATTGCATTACACAGTCTAAACATAATACAAAATACTAAACTTAATGCGAAGCATATTTGCCAGTCATACATAAATGAACAGATTCACTTCTTTTTTTTTTAATTATGGCATCAATTATTATTTTTGCATCTTTTTGATGTGATTTTAAATAATCACAAATAATTCAAAATGCATTTATTCAGTTTCTTTAGAATCAGCAATAATCTTTTAATTTCAGAAACAATTCAATTTAATCATTTAAAACTAAAATATTGAAATATGGCTAGCTGTGGAACAAACAATATTCAAGTAATTAATACATTTAAATATATAAACCTTGTTATTGTGTAAACACATTCAGTTTATTAGTACTATTACAGAAATCCTACCTGTTTTTGCATGACAGACAAATATGCCTCACATTAAGTTTATTTATATGTTCATGTGAACTGGGCAATCCAAATGAATGGAAATTTCATATGCAAGTCAAATACGTAAATGTAACATTTAAGTTTAAATAATTCAAAAATCCAAATGTTTATCATTTTTCTCTCTTTCTGGTTCTTCTGCTCTGACTCTCTTTGATGTTCTGTTAATTTAAAACCACAAAACATTTCGCAAAGAACATGGCAAGGTTATATTGAAAGTCAACAAACCTCTCATTATTATTACCCATCAATTGTGTAATAATACAGTCGCTGCCATGTTAAATCCCATCTTCAGCCATTGCCATTTGTAATAATCATGTTGCTCCTTTCTAATGCCTGGAAAATGCAGCACTGAATTTTTGCACTGGCATAACCAGCAGTTTTTTTTCTGTGTTTGTGTGCAAATCTCTTGGACCTACTCCTGGTAGCACTGCGGTTCCTCAGGGCCTGGGTGTGGTGGTGGACGAGAAGGGGGCGGGGCTCGTCCGGGCGGAGCCGCCTGAGGGGGCGGAGGCAAGGTGCTGGGTGACGAGGGTGGTAGGAAGCTTGTTGGTGGCGGCGGTGTGGGTGGAGAAGGAGGCAGAGTCACATTGATATTCAGACAGGTAGGAGGAAGAGCTCTGGTTGGAGGTGGTGTGTAAGGGGGAGGGGTTATGGATGTTGGGGGCGGGGTTGATGGCAAAGGGGGCAGGGTGGAAGTTGGAGAGTGGGCGGAGCAGAGCGGGGTGGGCGGTAGGGTGCCCTGCGGGACAGGAGGGCATCGACTATGGGGGAGGCTGTAGATGTGGCTCGAGGGGTTGTTGTAAAGCGGGTATCGAGGGGGCGGGCAGGATCTCACATGGGTAAATTTCATACAGCGACCCTAGAAAGTCAAATTTAAAATTAATACATTTTTTATAAGAAAACAAAAATAAAGTATTCAAGAAGTCATATTATACTTTTTATTGAGAGTAATTGGTAAAACAATGTTTTGGGATTTTTTTTTCAGGACCATGTTTTCTGGGTGTGCCAAATTTCTGAATACCTTAAAAGGTGTTGATGTGTAAATGTGACGTCATACACTGTTATTCAAAAGTTTGAGTTTTGTTTTTTTTTTTTTTAAATGAAATGAATATTTTTATTCAGCAAGGATGCATTAAATTGATCAAGTGAGAGTAAAGACATTTAACATGTTAAAAAGAGATCTACTTCAAACTTTCTACTTTATCACACAATCCTCAACAAAAAAATTCACAGTTTCCACAAAAATATTAAACATTAATAATAAGAAGTGTTTCTTGAGCAGCAAATCAACATATTAGAATGATTTCTGAAGGCTCACGTGACACAAAAGACTGGAGTAATGATGCTGAAAATTCAGCTTTATTACAGGAATAAATTACATTTTAAAATGTATTCAAAAAGAAAACAGCTATTTTAAATTGGAATAGTATTTCACAAAATTACACAGTAAGAATACACAATAAGATTCTTTAAAAACGTCAACAAATTTGACCACAAACTTTTGAACGTTAGTGCATATTAATAGTTTCTGTTTTTTATGTCAGGAACTTTAATTTCAAGGCATGTGTTTTGGGAAAATTATTAAGTATGTATATTTAGTATGTCAAACTCTGACTTTACAAGATTAAGGAAAATCTGATTTCTTATGACAGCTTTAAGAGTTTCTACTTGTTTAAAATAATTTGTATTCCACAGTATGGCTTTGAATTATAACGTAGGCCTTCGTGAGATGAATTGAGTACAGTTTTGTATTATATAGTTCAGTGCAGTTTAATTTAGCTTTAAAGAGTCAACAGAAGTTCTTGTTTGCTTGTGAAGATCCAAAGCAGTCTCATTGCTATAATTTTAAATGCCATCTGATTTCTGTTCAACTTTTTTTTTCTATTTACCACAGCAGATCAGACACCCCAAAACTCCCCTCTGTGCATTCTTCTGAGGGAAAGAGGAGGGTGGTTAATGCTTTAAGCAGACTGCATTCCTTTAGGCAGGAGCATTAGCAGATCGGTCCTATTGGTCTGAAGCCGAGCCAGTGTCCTGAGTACCTTCACTCTGCCTCTGTTTCTGACTGCACTTATTGCTAACAGCTGGCCTCCTTTCATCTTCAATATACCTCACAATGTTTTTCATGTGTTCCTCACAATCTGCCTGCAACGTTTGAACAAGAACAGATTCTGAAATTTTCATTCTAACCTGCTGATTTGTTGCTCAATTAATATGAATTTTTCTTGGTGCTAACTCCAAACGTCTTAGTGTGTCACGACTTCCACAAAAATGTTAAGCAGCAATTGTTTTTAACATTGATAAAGATAAGCAATGTTCTTTGAGCAGCAGATCAAAGCATATTTGAATGATTTCCGAAGGATCATATATGACGCTGAAGACTGGAGTAATGGCTGCTGAAAATTCAGCGTTTCATCCAAAAATGCTTTTTTAAATATATTCAAATAGAAAATAGTTTTTGTAAATTATGATAATATTTCACAATATTACAGTTTTACTGTATTTTTGATTATGCAGTCCTGGTGAGCATAAGAGACTTCTCGATCTTTATTATTCCAAACCTCTTACCTGTAGTGTGCATATGCCCCAAATTGACAGCATTGTTAATAATATGGAGCATCTGTGTTATGTATGACACTATTTATTACCTTCTCTCCCGGCTGAGGTCTCATCACAGACACGCGGTCATATCCTCTCCTAAGCCACACCCACAAGGCATCCAGTTTCCCCTGGAAGATCCAAACACAAACACTCAATCAGCGGCTCAAGGAGATCAACACTTCAGAGCACACTGGTGCGAAATTCAAGCTGCCAAACACTTCATCATCATTGTCAGGAGAATCTGTAATTGACTACACAGAGCAGTTCAGAGAGACAGAGCCCTAAGGTACTCATCTTTAGAATTTCATTTTATGTTAAATGATGAGTTTCCAGTTTCCTGTCTGGATCAAAAAAATATAATAAGCTGGCAGGACGGTGTCAGTTCCTAAAATTGGAATTTAGTGGATCAGACATCTGACTCCAGTTCTTCACTGTGTATTTTTTTCAATTCAATGAATATTAACGTTTCTCATTATTTGGGTGTAAAAATAACTGCTTAAGGCATAGCAGACAGTATATTCATATAGTACCTGTGACTTTTCTCCGGTATTGAGTGCCACATAAAATTAAATCAATTATTAATGTATTCGAAAGTAATAATAAAATATTATTTATCAAGACATTTAAAGCTGTTTATTAACTGTTTTAAATAATTTAGTTTAATGTAACCACAAACAAATTGACTAAAACCAATTTATGAGTATTAAATGTAGATACAGCTCCCGTGACTTAAAAAGTATACTCTTATTATACTCCAATAATCTTTGTTTTATTTACAACTTTGAAAAATTGACTATATTAAAACTGACCTAACTATATTACTGCACAAGCCAATGAAGCGCTGACAATCTCATGTGTGACTTGATTCCACCCCCCCCCCCCGCCCCCCTCCCCCCCCGCTTATTTATTGTTCTATATTATTTCAAAACCTAAAGTGTATTTTTTTGTTGAGAATTTGCAATATTCCAATTCAGTTTCAATTAAATGTTCATGTTAAATTTTAGTTGCATTTTTTTGGTTAAAAAATTTAACTAGTTGTGTAAAACAGACACACAAAATCATAATATGAATATATCAATTGCAGGCCCCTGAATATAATCAAATCGTAATGGTTTTATCTTGAGTTAGCCTATTGGTAAATAAGTATTGCTCGATAAGAGAATCGATAAAAGCACTGGCTAAAGCATAACAAACAATGCCCCCAAAATGCGTTTGAACATTTAAAATTAGGGCTGGGCAAAAAATATCAATATCTCAATTTTAATCGAATCTTAAATCCCAAGAATGAATTAGTCTAGCCTGTTTTCAGTTAATGGATGGAACGTTAAAGGGCACTTCCCATCCAATATATTGCAATAAGCATTGTGCTTTGGTACTTTTAATATGAAACAAAGTCTCAGATTTCAAATTATTTCCAATGTATTGCAGTATTCAAACAATAAATGCCGTTTTGGCAGCGCGAGGCGCACGTGAACTGATCATCTCCACATTAATACCAGATTCAGCACAACATAAACATGACTAAACATCCGAAGGTAAGTTAAAACAAAGAGTACAACTTTACAATCCGTATCCTGTCTCATGTAATTGCTCAATCAGTGTTTCAGCCGCGCAAAGACGTCAATATAACAGCTTGTAAACAATTCATGTAACATCACATTTACCCCAGAAAGCATATTTGGTGACCATAAACTCGATAGTCATCCAGAAGAATAAACTGTAGAGAGGAGCATTTTGCTAAATATATGCACCATATAACATATTCATTATACATTTTTACTGTTCTTCAATGTTTAATTTATGTTTGAATAAATACATCAAGTTTTTATGACAGCCACCATTATGTTTATATATTTAAAAAAAACCGAATTGAAGTAGAAATATTATTATGTAATTGCAACTTTATTATTTTAAAAACTTCATTAAGTGTAATTTTAACAAATCAGTCTATTTTAATCTTCAATATTATAGTACCAACTGACTCATGAATAGGCTATTTTACAGTGTTTGTTGAGAGATTTTTGGCATGAAAACTTGAAAATTTGGCATGTACTGTACCTGATATATATCCAAAATAATCGATATCGAATTGGCAATCGAATCGAATCATGTAGGCTAGTACCAACTGACTCTCATGAATAGGCTATTTTACAGTGTTTGTTGAGAGATTTTTGGCATGAAAACTTGAAAATTCGGCATGTACTGTACCTGATATATATCCAAAATAATCGATATCGAATTGGCAATCGAATCGAATCGCAAGCTTGTGAATGAGAATCGAATCGTGAAATTTGTGTCAAAACCCAGCCCTATTTAAAATATCTAAATGTAATGCATTTGTTGTTTATATGCTTAATGTGGCGAACTAAACATGTGGTTCCTCTTCTAGGCCCCCTGAAGATAAACTGATCTACCTTGATTGGGGAGTACCACTTCTGAGGGGAGATTGGTTTCCGCATGCCGTTGTTTAGGGTCCGTGTGGACGGAAACTCAAACTCTTGCTCTGGCATCTTCACCCGAGCATTCTTTGCCTTCTCCAGTTTGGCTCCTTCATCAGTGGATCCCTTATCTCCCCAGCGCACCTGGACACACACATACACATTCATAGTATCATTGCAGTGGACCGGAGCGAATGGAAGCTGTTCTTTTCTTTCCTAACACCCTTGCCTTACTTCCATCCTTTTAATGCCACCAACTCCTCTCCCACCGTAATACGAGGCGTCCACTGTTGGCCATTTCTTCTTTGGGTAGGCTTCATCCTCTTCATCCTTCAGAGCAAGACAGTCTTAAGTTAACATGAATTATTCATTGAGAAACCTTGTAGAGCGGGTCTTGTTAATCCAGAATTGATTGGATTGCAATTCTATGCCAAGTTCC
Organism: Sinocyclocheilus grahami; assembly: GCF_001515645.1. Taxonomy (NCBI): domain Eukaryota; kingdom Metazoa; phylum Chordata; class Actinopteri; order Cypriniformes; family Cyprinidae; genus Sinocyclocheilus; species Sinocyclocheilus grahami. The sequence continues at coordinate 505,932 of NW_015505811.1, forward strand.
ATTAGTTTTAAATTGTCACTGAAAAACATCTACAATAATATAATGAAATATTTACTATTGCTTACAAAAAAGGAGGATGGAAAAAGGTGCTTTGGCTCATGCTAACCAGCCAAACTGACCCTGTTATTATTAGGCATTAGAGAGATGATTTGAAGTGTTTGGAAGAGCTGATTACATATGAATGCATCCTTTGTTTAATTTAATTATGCTCAAGGGTGCTCAAGAACGAAGTCATTATTTATTCTCATGAAAACAATCTAACAATAATTCTTTTCAAGCACGGACAGGAAATGATGTCAGCCTATACCTTCCAGTCATCTATCTGGATTTCATAGCTCGTAAGAAATCAGACAGAATCGGGTTTCCATATGTTCCCTCACAGTCTGACTGCAACAGTTTAAATGAGCTCGGGAGAAAAAACTTTCTTAGACAAACTGTTAGCATGAGCTTGACTTATTGATTTTTATTTTGAATGCTACCCTAGATATCTTCTGCAGAAACAGAAACAATATGAAGTCTGATGTTGATTCTTGCTAATGATTCAGCACTGTCTTTAAGGTTTAAAATGAGTGTTTACATTTTAATGTTCAATTTATCAAAATACTACATTAATAACTAATATTAATAGCTTTAAACTGCATTTTAATTCTGCTTCCATGTGTGAACTGTAATGACTTTATTGACGAAATAAGAAGCATCTTGCAAAAGGATAAAGGAAAAAAAAAGATTTATAAAACTGCAGTTTGAACGTTGCATTTGAAAATTATTTATCAATTTACTGTTACATTTTAAAACATTTTTAAGCATGATTTAAGTTGAGGGTTGGTAAGATTTTATTAAATAGTTTTGAAAGAAGTCTCTTATGCTCATCAAGGCCGCATTTATTTGATCAAAAATACAGTAAAAACTGTAATATTGTAAAGTATTATTACTAATAATCATTCTAATATACGGATTTGATTCTCAAGAATTATTTATTATTATTATCAATGCTGAAAACAGTCGTGCTGGTTAATATTTTTGTGGAATATGGAATATTTTTAAAACCATCATGACCCATCCCTAGTACTGTACAGCACAGCTGATCTTTCTGAAGTAAAGTTCAGATATAAATTTTAATGCGATGAGCCCTGAGGGTAGTTTGTACTTCCACTGCAGACTGTTACCTCAGACACTGCAAGATCTGCTTTAAGCGTATGGAATTTCCTGTTTTGAAGGAGCAATCGGAGACTTGGATTGAGGAAGAGCTACTACATGTCCAAACAAAAGTACAAAATTCATAAAGTTTGAGAGGCAGTACAAAAATTCCTCAACAGTGGAACTGCTCTTTGTCTTTTCGTTCCAGATGTTTACTTTTATCCAAGTCAAAAAAAGGGTACAAATCGCTACAATTTGTCTACATTACAGGGTGGATTTTCGGATGAAATTCGAGATCTTAAATCACATAATTAAATCACACTCTCTGTCTTTTGTCATTATCAGTTTGGCACCCGTGACCACATCTGTGAAAACTTTGCTGAGCAAATGTTTGGAACAAATCTCAGTTGGCGTCTGCTCACAAGCAAAACCCTCTGAATAAAACTTGTTGAAGGAAAAAGGTTCCATGATGATAACGAAAACACTGCTGATCCTACCAAGACACCAAGGCGTAGCATTGAAAATTTACATTCAATTTGAATTATTATTTGCTAGAAATCTACCTCTCCACTTCAGTTCCAGCTATTCAAAATGTGATTTGAGAGCTACGGCAGAGGGGAAGATTTTCATAGAATAATGACTATATAGGTCTGTTTCAAAAGGTTATCGTACGGCTACAGATGACTTAGAATGTAGTGTACTAGTCATATGGACTATGTATTATTTTTTACTGTGCTTTTTAAATCATATTTAGAGCTTAATAGCTCCAGGTAGTGCTGGGCGGTATACCGGTTCATACCGAATACCGGTGTTAATTTTTGTTATGATATGAATTTTTAAAATACCGCTCAATACATATGAAGTATGTCGCTTAAACAACGTTCGGAACGCGACACTGTTTGAAAGGGGTCCCTTTTCACTGTTGCACTGTGGTGAGGGAACAGCTGTATGTGTTACGAAGCGTGAAAGTTCCGAAACTGAAGCTGTAGAACTAATAGAACGTGATGACACAGAAGAACTCATCCACAATATCCACATTGACCGCCACAAATATCCACCGCCCCCTGCCATCAGCTCCCTCATCTCACACACACACACACACGAGCACGAATTTAGCACTAGATTTAGCAACTTTCAGACCCTTGTAGCGACTTTTTTGGATAAACCTTAGCTATGGTTCAGTTGGAAGAGTTTGTTACTCAGACGCAGGCAGTGCGCTGCATGAGACAAAAAAGTAATATAACCAAAACAACCGCATAGCCACTCTTTAGTGTAGATGCATGATGATTTTATCAGACGATGCCGTGATTATAAATGAGAGTGACTTCTGGTTGACATGTACTAAAAGGGGTCGTGTTTAGTCACTATTTAGTGTGGTATTTTTTGACAATATTCACTCATCATGACCGTAAAATAGGGCATTCTAAGTCAATATACTGCAGTATTTCCTCTCTCAATCAGTAGAAAATATGGTTAACACCCGGTCATGCATGAAAAAAAAATACCGTCTTGTACCGTGAAACCAGTATAATTTTGAAAAATACCGTGATATAAATTTTTGGTCATACCGCCCATCACTAGCTCTAGGTACTATCAATTTACATGTATACAGATATAACAACCTGGACATTTAGCTAACTATCTCCTTTTTGTGTTCCACAGAAGCATGAGAATTACATAGGTTCATAACGACATGAAGGTGAGTAAATGATGACACAATTTTCATCTTTAGATGCGGTATTCCTTTAAAGTTACTAAGTTACTTAACGTTCAGGTCCGAAGATGGACATGCAATCAGATTTTTTCCAACTTCTGGCTGTGATATGTGATCTTGAAGCAGTTCAGGACTCAGTATACATGGAAGAAAGACCAAACGAATTATCTCTTACCGAACTGTAGTCCATGACTGGTGGTGGCGGCTCATGGACGATCTGTTGAGATAAGAATTAAAAAATATTGTCTTAACTCTAAAATGTCTGAAACCTTCATATGTAATGCATTATAGAAGTATTTTACGGCATTAATTATGCCTGGTAATGCACTGTATAATGCATTGTATGATCTCATGAATAACTGTAAGCAGTTATAATATACATCACATTATAATACTTATCTATTATTACACCTCTAGATACTATAATAATGCATTAAAAAATATGACAAAACCAGTCTGCACCAAGGAATATGCAAATATTAGAATGCATTTTAATTTCAGTTACAATTATTTGTGAAAAGAAGTACATTATAAATGCCTTTCTTTTTTGACGTTATAGCCCTTCATGTCACAGGTATCGTTTTTGAAAGAATGGAAATCAAATTCTGATACTAATGTTATTTATTCCATCTCACTTCTTAGCAAGACTTTTTCCATGGCTCAGAATTTTATTTTGATTTGCACTTCAGAAAAGACATCACTGGGCACAAAAACTGCTTGAAAACCACTTTTCAGCACTGTAATAACTGGATTTTGGGCTCTGGTTGGGGTAACTTCTGAAAAAGAAAGCTGAGATGAGGGGCTCCAGTGCGAGACTTACCACTGTGCAACAGAGGGGCCCGGGATCTTTATTTACAGGTGCTTGGAGAGAGATGGAGAGCAAAACGGGTTTGGGCAACAGTCTATGGAATGGTAGGGATCTAGCTCACATGATGACGGGTTCCTTCTAGGATCGGGCTGAAGAGGAGGTACACCGGATTCGTCAGACCCTGAGGAAGAAGCAGACAGATGGTGAACACAGGGTTTGAGCAGTGAGACATGGAAGGTTGGTGCGATGCGGTAGTGAGGAGGAAGTTCAAGCCTGTATGTGACGTCGTTGATCTGCCTCCGGATGGTGAATGGTCCGATATAGCGGGGACTCAGGTTGCGGCAAGGCAGTCGGAGATGAATGTCCCGCGTGGATAACCAGACCCTATCTCCCGGCTGGTATTGTGGAGTAGGGCGGCGGTGAACATCGGCCTGAGCTTGGGGTCTCCGAACTGTCTGCTGGAGATGGAGATGTGCTGAGTCCCAGACCCTCTCACTCTCTCTGAACCAGTGATCCACCGCTGGAACGTCTGAGGGTTCTCCCGTCCATGGGAATAGGGGAGGTTAGTAACAGAGTACGCACTGAAACGGGGTGAGGCCGGTGGTTTGCTGTCGAAGGGAGTTTTGTGCGTACTCGGCCCAGGGAAGGTAGAGGCTCCAGTGGTTCTGGTGGCAATAGCTATGGAGGTATCTCCCGATCTCTTGGATCTTGTGCTCAGTCTGGCCGTTGGACTGTGGGTGATATCCGGAGGTGAGGCTTACTGATACGCCAAGGAGATGGAAGAAGGCCTTCCAGACCTGGGAGATGAACTGGGGCCCATGATCAGAGACGATATCCTCCGGGATGCCGAAGGTGCGAAATACTTGGTGGAATAGCTCTGTAGCGGTTTCCATGGCCGTATGTAATTTTCTGAGGGGGAGAGGTTTACATCCTTTTGAGAATTGGTCGACAACTACGAGGATACAGGTCTGGGATTCGGACTCAGGGAGATTGGTGACGAAGTCAACTCCGATGTGGGACCAGGGCCGGTGAGGTACCAGTTTGCCTTGTGGCAGGTGACGGGAAGATTTGGGGGTGGCGCAGACTGAGCATCCTTGGACAAAGCGCCTGACTTCTCGCGCAATAGTGGGCCACTAATAGCGAGATTCGAGGAGTGAGAGGGTTTGCCTGGATGTCCAGAAGGGTATTGCGGAGAGTGGATGGAACATAGACCTTCCCTTCTGGACCTCCCAGGGGAGCTGGTTCGGAGTGGGTGGCCTGGGGGATCTCCTTGTCAAACGTCCATTGAATGGGACCAACAATGAGGGCTGAAGGGAGAATAGTCTCTGGGGGTATTAACCGTTCGGTGGCCTGAGGAAGGTGTGACAGAGCGTCTACTCAGGTGTTTTTGGGTCCGGGATGGTAGGTAAACTGGAAACGGGTGAAGAACAGCGCCCACTGTGCCTGACATGGGTTTAGGCGTTTGGCCTCCCGCAGATATTCCAGGTTCCGGTGGTCAGTGATGACCTGGAAGGGATGACGAGCTCCCTTCAGCCAATGTCTCCACTCCTCCAGCGCGAGTTTGATGGCAAGAAGCTTGTGGTTCCCGATGTCATAATTCTGCTCTGCCGGGGAAAGCTCAGGGATGGAGGCTAGGAGGCTCTCCAGACTGCTGGGAGAGCACCGCTCCTACTCCTACGGTGGACGTGTCTACTTCCATGACAAAGGGTTTCTGAGGATCGGGCAGCGCGAGAGTAGGAGCGGTGCAGAAGGCTTCTTTCAATTCTTCGAAATAGCTCTGTAGCGGTTTCCATGGCCGTGTGTAATTTTCTGAGGGGGAGAGGTTTACATCCTTTTGAGAATTGGTCGACAACTACGAGGATACAGGTCTGGGATTCGGACTCAGGGAGATTGGTGATGAAGTCAACTCCGATGTGGGACCAGGGCCGGTGAGGTACCAGTTTGCCTTGTGGCAGGGGACGGGAAGATTTGGGGGTGGGGCAGACTGAGCATCCTTGGACAAAGCGCCTGACTTCTCGCGCCATAGCGGGCCACCAGTAGCGAGTTTCGAGGAGCGAGAGGATTTGCTGGCTGCCTGGATGTCCAGAGCCCGGAGAAGAGTGTAGCGAGTTCAGAAGGGTAGTGCGGAGAGGTTCCGGTGGTCAGTGATGACCTGGAAGGGATGACGAGCTCCCTTCAGCCAATGTCTCCACTCCTCCAGCGCGAGTTTGATGGCAAGAAGCTTGTGGTTCCCGATGTCATAATTCTGCTCTGCCGGGGAAAGCTTGCGGGAGAAGTATGCACAGGGATGGAGGCTAGGAGGCTCTCCAGACTGCTGGGAGAGCACCGCTCCGACTCCTACTGTGGAAGCGTCTACTTCCACGACAAATGGTTTCTGAGGATCGGGCAGTGCGAGGGTAGGAGCGGTGCAGAAGGCTTCCTTCGTCAGTGATGACCTGGAAGGGATGACGAGCTCCCTCCAGCCAATGTCTCCACTCCTCCAGCGCGAGTTTGATGGCAAGAAGCTTGCGGTTCCCGATGTCATAATTCTGCTCTGCCGGGGAAAGCTCAGGGATGGAGGCTAGGAGGCTCTCCAGACTGCTGGGAGAGCACCGCTCCCACTTCTACGGTGGACGTGTCTACTTCCACGAAAAATGGTTTCTGAGGATCGGACAGCGCGAGGGTAGGAGCGGTGCAGAAGGCTTCCTTCAATTCTTCAAAACTTTGGAGGGCTGTGGGTGTCCAGGACAGAGACTTGGGCTTATTACGGAGTATAGACGTGAGGGCGGCTGTGTGCTGACTGAAGTGGTGGATGAACCGGCGGTAGAAATTTGAGAATCCTAGAAAGCGTTGGAGTTCCTTAACGGTCTTGGGTTGTGGCCAGTGGTGAATGGCTTGGACCTTCTGGATGCCCTGAGGACTGATGACATATCCAAGGAACTTGATGGTGGTAAGGTGGAACTCACTTCTCCAGCTTGAGATAGAGGTGGTAGTTTCTCAGCTGTTGTAGGACCTGCTCCACGTGGTGGCGATGTTCGGCCAAGTTCCGGGAGTAAATCAGAATGTCGTCGATGTAAACGATCACAGAATGATGGAGGAACTCCCGTAACACCTCGTTTATGAATCCCTGGAATACGGAGGGTGAGTTGGATAGGCCATACGGCATAACGCAGTATTCATAGTGTCCGGTGGGC